>NC_034598.1:71694897-71730837 GCF_900095145.1 Mus pahari
GGTTTTCTTAATTGTTTCTACTTCCTTTTGCAGATCCTTAATGGTTTTGTTCAATTCCATCNCCTGTTTGGTTGTGTTTTCCTTTAATTCTTTAAGGGATTTTTGTGTTTTTTCTAGCTGCTTAGCAGTGTTATCCTGTAATTCTTTAAGGGATTTTTGCATTTCTTCTAGCTGTTTTGCAGTGTTTTCCTGTAATTCTTTAATGGATTTTTGTGTTTCTTCTACCTGTTTAGTAATGTTTGCCTGTAGTTCTTTAAGGACTTCTTCCTGTTTATCAGTGGTCTTCTGTAATTCTTTGAGGGATTTTTGTGCTTCCTCTTTAAGGGCTTCTACTTGTTTAGTATTGTTCTGCATTTCTTTGAGTGAGTTATTAATGTCCTTCTTCAAATCTTCTACCACCATTATGAGATATGATTTTAAATCCACATCTAGTTTTGTTCATTTCCTTCACCTGTTTGATTATGTTTTCTTGTAATTCTTTAAGGGATTTTTGTGTTTCCTCTTTAAGGGCTTCTAGCTGTTAACCTGTGTTCTCCTGTATTTCTTTATAGAACTTAACTATGTCCTTCTTAAAGTCCTCATGAGAAGTGATTTTAGACCCAAATCTTGCTTTTCTGCTGTAATGGTGTATAAGGGACTTTCTTCGGCTGGAGAATTGGGTTCTGATGATGCGAATAACCTTGGTTTCTGTTGCTTATGTTCTTGTGCTTGCCTCCTGCCATCTGATTATCTCTATTGCTACCTGCCCTTGATATATATGATTGGAGCCTGTACTTCCTGTGATCCTGGTTATGTCCTCATAGTCCAGCTGTCTCTTTGATCCTGTGATTCCAGTATTATGTGATTCTGAGATCCTGAGTGTGTCAGAATTTCTGGGAGTCAAGCTGCTTTTGGGTCCCTAAGATCCTGGTGTGAACAAATTCCTTGGATCTTGGGTTCCTATTATTCCGTGATCCTATGTGTGTTAGAGCACCTGAGATTGGAGCTTCCTCTGGGTGTTGTGGGACCAATTGCAGAGTTTGTGGGCAAGGTAAACTGGTGCAGACCAGAAGGAACCTGTTTTGTATTTTAATGTTTAAGTCTGTACCATCGAATATATTTTTATAGAAACCCACACTTGTACTATACATGTAGTGACGTGATTTAGTAAATACAAGTTTTAAATTAATTATAGAATAAACTTATTTCCAATTTAACAATAAGCATTAAAATTTAAACATGAAAACATATCAAAATGAAAATGTATAATGGAAATAATACTTATGTTCTAGCACAGCTGATATATTATTTTATTAAGTAAACAAGATTTTAATAAAAATAAAATCTAAACTTCAAACTGTTTGTCCAAAAACCATAGCTCCCAACTGAAATATTAGGATAGAGTTAATTCTGGAGTAAACTTTGAGTAGCCAAGGCCCAGGAAAACACAATATATGTTACTTTTATGCTATATATCCAACATGGAAGTAGCTTAATGGAGTTAATGGAGTTGTGTAGTTACATAACAAAAGAAGCTATAAATAAAGGCATTTTTGGAAATGTAAGCATTAAGTAGGCAGGTGGAATATAGCTGAATAGAGAATTCTCAGCTACAGGCCTCAGATGTTATCAGCTAAAATTCTTAATTATACATGTAGCGAATTAATGCATGTCAAAAAATGTTCAGCTCTTGTGAGAATGTTATGTCCATCCACAGGGCTATTGGATTTGGGCATGAGGAATTTCTACGTAACAGACTAAAGATCACCTGAGATGTATTTCAAGTAGGTTTTCAAACTGCACATATCCAATTTTTCAATACCTTTCATATTTCAGCAATGAGACTCTGCAAGTAAGGCTTTTAATATTTTTTAGGAATTTTCCTTCACAGAAGAAGTAAGTGTTGCTTTATTTTCACATCAGACAAGAACATATAGCAAGAAAACATTCTACTTCTAAAGGAAAAATTTATCTTTTGTTTTGTCTTAGGGGATATAAACATGACTTTTATAAACTTGTTTTGAGTGAGACAAGTGAGAGAAGATTGTTTTTCCTTCTCTAGTGTTTTTCATAGGATCCATAAGGTGAAAAATATTGATTGTTCCTGTTCTATCCAATAGTTTTCAACAACACATAGTCAAAAGAAGAGAAGAAAGGGCATTGATACAAAGTAGCTGGAAATAAAAAAACAAAAAAACAAAAACCTGCCTTTGGTCACAATTATAGATATTAAATGGGGATGATCATGGAAAAAATAACTAATAATTATTTAATAACCATAATGCAACCATGCTAAAACTTGACAGTTTGTTTTCTGCTTCATAATTAAAAACTTTGAAAAATATCATTTGGTATTATAGAGCAAAGGATATGTCAGCAATTGACCATCAGATTTTTTTCATATGCTATATTACTTCTAATCAAACTCGTTGTCTTCCTCTAAGTACTTTTAGACTACAAAAAATAAATAACGACATCATTGTATGCTTGAGAGAAGAGGTCTCACAAGGGTAACTCAAGCAGAAATAGCCAACTTGTTTAGGGAATATTACTTTATTTTAGAAAGCTGTAATCTGAGAAGAGTACTATAGTTCAATGGAGTTGATGAAAAAACTGAAGTGAAAAAAGTTGATATGAATTGATATAAATGCTATAAATTGATATAAGTAGTTGAATTCTGATCCCAAATCAAATATCAAAATATTGTTCCCAATGTTGGAGTTGGTACTATTAATGATAATTCTATGCATTTTATGTATTATTTTGTAGTTTTCAATATCTTCAATGGTGCTGAATATTATTCCTATGAGTTTTGGATCCTTTTACACATCATTTAAGAAACACTGTTTACGTTTTCTATAACTTAGTCAAAATATGCCATTTTACCTATAATGTAGAGTATGTGCATTGTTGACCAAAGCTGTTTGTTGTATATCAGTGCTTCAAATATTTAAATATTTTCAACAAGAGTGTAAATTTGTGTGTGTGTGCTTGAGACAAGATCTCACACTGTATGTAGCACAGATATGTCTGAAATTCATAAAGTAGCTCCTAAGTCTGGCGCAAACTCTCAGCATTCTTCTTGTTTTACCTACCCAGTGCTATCGTTTCTCATTTACTTCACATTTTATTTCCTGTATTATTTCTCTGGTTATTAACTGTAGTACCAACAAATTTGATTGCTTAAAGTATAATATTTCAATGTATCACATATTATGTTGCTCATAATCAAAATAATATAAGTAGATGAGTTTCATTATGGATGTGTGCTTTTCTTCCTATTCAGTACTATTTGATGGTTTTCTTTTCCTCCATAACATTCTTTTAGCATCTTTGTTATTGTTATTGATATTTAACAGTTGAATTTTGTTAAATCATTAGATCAGTATCTACCTGTCTCTCTGCTCTATCTTTGTCCCTGCATATCTTGTTTTGGCTTGAAGACTTTGAGAGTGGGTTACTGTCCTCATCCCTCCACTGGGAGTCCTGCCCAGCAACAGGAAGTGGTAACTTCAGGATCCATATCTCCCACTGCTAGGTGTCTCAGCTATAATCTCCTCCATAGTACCCTGGGGACTCCCTCCCCATATCCCAGGTCTCTGGAATGTCCTAGAGATGCCCCTCCCATACCTGAATTCTGTTTTATCTTCCCTGCTCTCAGTAACACAGATTCCCAAATCCCCTCTCCCATTTCCCTCCTAGTTCCCTCCCTCTATCAACCTTCCATATCTACTTTATTTCACACTGTGAGAATGATTCAACAATCTTCTCTTGCGCCCTCCTTGTTAATAGGTTTCTTTGCTTCCATGAAGTGTAGTGTAGTTATCCTGGGTTTTATGGGTAACATCCATTGATAATTGAGTATATACTATGCATGTCCTTTGGGGTCTAAGAGACCTCATTCACAATATTTTCTAGCTCCATCCATTTGCCTGCAAAATTGATTATGTCCTTGTTTTTAGTAGCTTAATAATATCATAATGTATAAATGAACATTTTCTTTATCCATTTTTCAGTTAAGGGATGTCTAGTTTTCTGTTTCTGGATATGATGAATAAAGCTGCTATGAATAAAGTTGAGCAAATGTCATTGTTGGATGCTGGAGCATCTTTGAGATATATGCCTAGGAGTGGGTTGGCTGGATCTTGAGGTAGAACTGTTCCTAATCCTCTGAAAAAGCACAAATTGATTACCAGAGTGGTTATATAAATTCACACTCCAACCAGCAATGAAGGAATATTCCACTTATTTTACAGCCTCAACTGTATGAACTGCCTATCGAGTCTTTGATCTCTGCCAAAATGATGGATGTAAGGTGAAATATCAGAGTCATTTTAATCTGCATTTCCCTGCTGGCTAAGGACAGTTAACATTTCTTTAAATGTTCCTCAGCCATTTGACATTCCCTTGTTGAGAATTCTGTTTAGCTCTGAACCCCATTTGGAGGTGTTGGAGTCTAACTTAATTCTTTCACATTTTGGTAGTAGCTTCCTGTCAGATGTAGTATTGGGTGAAGATGATTTTCCAATCTCTTGGTGCCTTTTCCCCTACTGATGGGGTCCTTTCACTTACAAAAGATTTTTAGTTTCATGAGGTCCCATTTATTAATTGTTCATCTTGCTGCCTGAGCCAGAGGTGTTCTGTCCAGCAAGTTGTCTCCTATACCAGTGAGTTCAAGGTTATTCCCCACTATCTGTTCTATTATTTATTGTATCTGGTTTTAAGATGGGGTCTTTGATTCATAATGACTTGAGTTTTGTGCAGGGTCATAAATATGGATCTATTTGCATTCTTCTAAATGAAAACATATATTTAGGACAGAACAAATTATTGAAAATGCTCTCCCTTTTTTCTTGGTATGGATTTGGTGTCCTTGTCGATAATCAAGTGTCCATACATGTACAATTTTATTTCTGGGTCTTTGATTTGCATGGATTGATCAACCTGTGTGTTTCTATACCAACACTATGCATGGCTTACTAATATTACTCTGTAGTACAGATTGAAGTCAAGGATGGCAATAAATCCAGAAGTTATTTTATTATACAGGATTGTTTTAGCTATCCTTGGTTCTTTGATTTTCAACATAAAATTGAAAATACTTCTTTCAAGATCTATAAATTTTGATATCGATTGTATTGAATCTGTAGATTGTTTTCAGTAGGATGACCATATTTACTATGTTATCCTACCAATCAATCACTGAGCAAGGGAGGTATTTCTATTTTCTGATATCTTCTTCAGTATCTTTCTTCAGGGGGTTGAAATTCTTGTACTACAGGCCTTTCACTTGCTCAGTTAGAGTTACACTGAGATATTTTATATTTTTGCGGTTATTATGATGTGTGTTTTCTCTATAACTTGTTTCTTCACCTGTTTTTCACTGGTATAAAGGAAGGCTACTGATTTCTTTGGGTTAATTTTGTATCCAATCACTTCGCTGAAATTTTTCATAATGTGTAGGAGTTCTTTGGTAGAATTATTGAGTTACTCTGTAGCTTTTGGAGTCTCAGTTTAGAATTCAGGTGTAATTCTGACAGGTCTGGCTTTATCTGCTACTTGATCTTTTCCCTTGTTGCTTTTAATAATCTTTGTTTGCTTTGTAAATTTAGTGATTTGATAATTATATGGGGGAGAATTTTCTTTTCTGGCACAGTCAATGTGGTTTTCTGTAAGCTTCTTGTATTGTTATAGGCATCTATTTCTTTAGGTTACAGAAATATTCTTAAATGATTATGTTGAAGATATGTTTGGGGCCTTGAGGTTGGGAACCTTCTCCTTCTGCCCTTCCTATTATTCTTAGTTTTGGTCTTTTCATAGTGTGCTAAGTTTTCTGGATGTTTTCTGTCATGAACTTTTTAGATTGTATATTTTGTTTAAATGATGTATCAATTTCTTCCATTGTATTTTCTATGCCTGAGATTCTTTTTGCCATCTCCTCTATTCTGTTAATGATGCTTATGTCTGTTCTCATTCCTAGGGTTTCCATTTCCAGGATTGCTTCAATTTGTCTTTCCATTATTGCTTCTACTTCCATATTCAGTTCTTGGGTTATTTTATCATATTCTTCACCTGTTTGATGGTATTTTTATATATTTCTTTTTATTTATTTAATCATTTCCCCTTTAAAGGCCTCTATTATGTTCATAAGGTTGTATTTATGATAAACTTCCTTTGTTTTAGTTTTTCTAGAATATCCAAGGCTTCTAGTATCATGATTTCTGGGATTTGATGGTGCCATGTTGATCTGGCCATTGTTCAGTGTGTTCTTATGCTGTCCTTTAGCCATTTGGATATCCCCTTTGTTAGCAGGATGCTCCTGAACTGTGGACAAGACATGGAGGTCAAGGGGCCTGACTCTTTTGACTGTACCTTAGGTGGAATCAACTGGCAATGGATTAGTGGGTCAGTGTTCCATGCTAGTTGTCCTTGGAGCCTCCACAGGCATCCACAAGGAAGCAGAATCCTCTTGGAGTCCCCCAAAGCTCCTGAAGATGGAAGGTTCAGCACAGAGCAAAACAATGGAGGTCAGTGAACCACAACCAACTCACCTCTCCTGGCTATGCCGCAGGAAGAACTGGCTGGAAAGGAATTGGTGGGGCAGTGTTCCCAAGCTGGTTGTTCTTGGGAACCCTGAAGACTTCCAAGGTGAACCAGGAAGCTCTTGGTGCCCCTCACAGCTCCTTGGGATGACAGGGCAAGCTCAGAGACTTTAAAGATGCCATCACTTTTAATAACAAGTATAGATAAGACAATATAAAATGAACTATTCTGCTCTACTTTTAAGATAAAATTTTATTGATTTTATTTGTGATTTTAATGACTGAAATTTAAAAGATATTTTAAAGCTGAGCAAAAGCACCTAAGTGAATAATGCTTTACAATTTTTCAAATTTGTTACAAGCCCCAAGCCATGCTTGCAAGACATTCAGAAAACTTCATGATTGATAAATATGGATCACACTTAGTTGTATTTTAAACCAATGTGGAAAAAACAAAAATGAAATATGAATATATAAAATGATCAAAAAATCAAAAGAATAATACAACATAAAATCCAAGGAAAGTATGAAGAAGCTGTAGGCCATGATTCAATAAAATGAGATGAAAGCATTTAATAAGCAAGTTTCATGTTTAGTAGTAAATAACAATAGCTTTGCCAACTTCTATCTCTGTACTCAAGGAAAATATTCATGAAAGCTTGCAGCATACATCTGGATGTGAAATAAAATGTGCAAAGTTTAGAGTGTTCATCCTAGAACAGAATTATGATTTCACATAAAATTCCCACATTAAAAGTGCTGAAAATCAATGGAATTGCAGATGGCTGCATAGTACTTTCTCTTCTAATTTAATTTTTCAAAGACACTTCATACTCATTTACTAACTCTACAATGTAAATTTTATGATACAAGTAGAAATCCAATATATGATAATAATATTTATTATTAGTACAGTAGTTATTAATTTTCTAATGATAGCAAAGTTATCTTTCTTAGTACTGGAACAAAATGTGCATATTAGTGGAAGAAGAAAGCAACCACCAACCTTATCCAGCTGTGACTAATGTGAGCTACAATAACAATACACTATAATATTTCCAATAAACAACACTGGCATGAATGTCATGGGAATAAGCAAGTAGTTTCTGATTGAGTTTGAGACCTGATTTACACATTAATATTCTTAGTTGATATAAAACGAAATGTATGTGACTAAACAGGTCATCGACACTATGGAGTAATCCATTACTATTAATATATCAAATGGTTACAGTATACAAGAGACCTGTAATTACTTACTGTAACTTTTAAATCTACTCATCTCTCAGCTATCAATAGTAAGTATCTTTGTGCAGTAGGTGGCAGGCAATACAACAACAACTGGGCAAGCTTCATAAGATAAGAGACTATGGAATACTCAGACCAAAATGAGACATCTGTATCACAATCTCCACAGGATTTTTTTGTGGAAGAGTGATTGGAATGTTTGTAGGAGTCCAAGTTAGGGTTTTTTTTCCTGACAAAACAGGGCAATCGTTCATATGAACCCAATAGAGTTGAGATAATATGAATAAATGTGGTACAAGCAAATACCATAAGAAATCCCAGAATAGTTAAAAGACTTGCTCCTAAAGTGACACTGATATTGGTGGAACTCTTAGCAATTGATAACCACTGGAAGAGGGAGAGACAGCTATTTTTAAAAGAATGTGGTTCTCTCATGATTTAACCATTCGTTCCTGGAATATCATACACCCAAGTATATTTGGGTAGCAAGAACTATACTTCATGAGTTTTAAAACAACAACAACAAACATGAACACAATGTTACATGAATAAAGTGAAGGTAGATAGATCTGGGAGGTATTTAGAGAGGGAGCGACTATTATTAAAATACATTGTATATTGTTTTGCGTTTTGGTTTTCTTTGAGAGAGAAAGGATATAAAATTGTGTTGGTAGGGAGATGGGAAAGATTTAGGAAGAGATTTTAGAGGGGAAGTATGAAGAAAATACGTTATATAACAATTAATACAAATAACTACATTTTGCTTTTGGAGGAGAGTATGATAAAGAAATATGAAATAAATTATGATAATATAAATAAAAGTAAATTGTTTGAAATTTTAAAATAGTTAATAAAATGAGATAAAAGACAAAATTAAATATAAATTTACTCTACTTCAATAAAACTGTTTCAAAGTATTAGGGAAACTCATACTTACATATACTAAAGCATGTATAGTAAATAAATATAAATGTATCATACATTATAATGTACCTCTGAGTCTTTATTGCTCTATTCTTAGACTCACTTTGCATCCACTTCTAATGTTTTCATTGAGGTACTATTAATTATGCAATTAGTTCTTCAACTTGACATGTGTTAATGAGTTTCACTATATCAATACATCCTTGACATTATAACCTTCATCAAGTTAATAGACATATCCATCATCTTGTAATTTTTTTGGTTTGTTTTAATATGTGGAGGGATGTATGGATGTGTATAAATGCCACAATAACGTAACATAGTAATTATATACTTAATACTGAAGGACAAGTGCAATAATAATAAGAAAAAGTAATCATTTCACAAAGGATTTTCTGAACTATGCATACAACATAAAGCAAAAGTCAGGATAAGTGTACCACAATTGACAAAGCACTCGATGCCAGCCTGTATTAACTACTCTTCTACATTTTCATACTATTACTTGGGCAATATTATGGTTCTCACAAGTAGAATTATCCAACATTTCTCTTTCTAATACTTATGTATTACATTGGTAATGATGTCTTCTGGTTTTTATTAGATATTTTCTTCGTTTACATTTCAAATGCTATCCCGAAAGTCCCCTATACACTCCCCCTGCCCTGCTTCCCAACCCACCCACTCCTGCTTCCTAGCCCTGGAATTCCCCTGTACTGGGTCATATAATCTTCATAAGACCATGGGCCTCTCCTCCCAATGATGGCTGACTAGGACATCTTCTGCTACATATGCAGCTAGAGACGCGTGCTCTGGGGGTAGTGGATGTTTTCTATTTTTAACAGGTTATAAGATGTCTTTTTTTTTTTCTTTTAAAGTTTGCATAATATTCCAGCATGTGAAAAATAACATCTTAGTTTCTTTATCTGCATATTAACTTGGTAGCTATTTCTGTAAAAGTGATTATTTCAATAGTGCTACAATCAACCTGAAAATACAAGAATCTCTGGAAGATCTTGATTTTTATATCTTGGCTAAATGTCCAAAACGAATGTGCTGGATTCTACGGCTTCCTTTTCAGGAATCTCCATGCTTTTGCAGGAATCTTTATACCTTGTTTGACACCATCCATATCATTTTATACTTCCCAATAGTATTGAGGCACTGCAGCTTACTTTTTCTTTTCTTCTGACGGGTGACACCTCTTTGTTTGGAACTGTCACAACTTGTGCAACGCAGTCTTTGTTCTGGCCGTGCTTGCTTTTCTGTGGTGACCAGGAATATTGCGTGTCTTGTCATACAACTGTTAGATATTTAAAATGTTTTTTTTTTTTTTTCTGTTGTTCGACCTTTTTGATTTTTAGCTTCCTGGGTATTCAGCTTTAGCAGTCATTAACTAAAATATTTTATTTAGGGAAAATTTCTGTTTATAACAATGTTAACACTTGTAAAAATCCTACTAAAATTATAGTTTATGCCAATGTAATCAAAACCGTGAGCCATTCTCATAATATTGTATTTTTCTGTAAGGTTAATTTTCCTCTATAAGCTATCAATATTGCCTATAATGCTCCTTTCAAAATTGTTTAAACATTACTACAAATCAAAAATTACGATGGAAATACCTGTATAATTGTATTCTGACAGAAAATGTTTGTAATTGAATTATCTAAATTGTTAGCGTCATTTTAGATATAAAAAAATTACCCAAAATCCATACTATACAAGTAAAAAAATGATTTCAAACCATGTAATATTAGCCTTATGAGGAGCACTTAACTATCAACATATGATAATGATGAAATGATGCTTAAATTCCTAAGAGCCACCATTAAAGTTGAAGCTAAATTGTTGGTTAATCATCATGTACAACATGACTTGTTATAACTTTATTCCTATTTCTTCAATAAATACTGAACACTTGTCTTAGTCAGGGTTTCTATTCCTGCACAAATATCATGGCCAAGAAGCAAGTTGGGGAAGAAAGGGTTTATTAGGCTTATATTTCCGTATTGCTGTTGATCACCAAAGGATGCAGGACTGGAACTCAAGCAGGTCAGGAAGCAGGAACTGATGCAGAAGCCATGGAGGGATGCTCTTTAGTGGCTTGCTTCCCCTGACTTGTTCAGCTTGCTCTCTTATAGAACCCAAGACTACCAGCCCAGAGATGGTTCTGCCCACAAGGGGCCTTTCCCCCTTGATCACTAATTGAGAAAATAACTTACAGCTGGATCTCATGGAGGCATTTCCTCAACTGAAGCTCCTTTCTCTGTGATAACTCCAATTGTGTCAAGTTGACACAAAGCTAGCCAGTACAACACTAAATATATCTTATAACCACCATTATTTTTATTTCAAAAGCTTGATTTCTATTAACCAAATGATCAATCCTTAGATAAAATAGGTGATCTAAAGAAACTGTTACTGTAACAAACCAATGGGCTGCTATCTAACGTTAGAACAACATTTATATTTACCTCACAAATTAACAGACAACATCTAAGGGTTTCCATAATATTTTTTTCTTTTTTTATCTTTACTTTTCACTGTGTAGATTATGTCAGTCTTACTATTGTGGAAATATTGATTCCTCATTGTAATCAGCCCTGGTGGAAATTGCAGCTGCCTAACAAATGTATACTGGAATGAGCCCCTTTTAGCATCTGTTTAATCCCAGCACAGTATGTAACAGTTCTTTTTAGAGTGCATCAATCATGGAAGAGTGAGACAGAATTAAAGCATTTTGTCTTCCTTGGCTCCCTTTGTATCCAATTTAGACATGTATGACCCATTGCCTTCATTGTTGTGCTTACAGCAGCTGTTTCTTATTATTAAGAAAAGCAGCTTTGCGTGCAGAACATAAAACAATAAATGTTAGTCATGTGGATAGAGTACATTTGCTTCTAAAGGTTATAAATATACACTTAATAAAAAGCAAGGTGATGCTAACCATATTTCACAGAGAACAAATTGCACCTCTTCCAGCAATAAAATCTAACAGCTGCCAATCAAAAGAGAACAAAATATTCAGCCCAAAATTTCTCATCAGCAAAATTTGTGTCATTAATGAAATAAATTAATAAAATGGGTAGCAAGGTAAGAATGTGTTGGACACTTACCAATTGTATTTATATAAATGGTATCTTTGGTGTTTTTCTTAGAATAGTACATATTTTATCTCAGAGGATACTGACTAGTATTGTAATGTTAGATGAATACCGAACAACTTTCTTGATTTAGATCGACCCTTCCATTGTAGGTTCCATGATACAAGACTTGTAGGCTTGAATAGTCAGCATTTTTTTTCTTTTACTAGTCTAATTTAAATTAATTGCCAAACAAAGATGTCCCGGTGTTTCTCAACATTCATGCAAATCCTTATCAAGGAGACAGATAAGAAAAACATTCACTCACTAGTAAAAAATTATGGCAGTCACAAGAAATGTAATAAATTAATTATTTCATTTTGTGCAATTTCCACTAATATTTTTCCTTCCTTAGGGAAAAAAAATGTCCTCTCTCTAGTACTTTCATTCCCGTGTACTTTATTTTAGAAATTATTCATCTTGAAACATTCCCAGTAATGTAATGCCTTGCATCATCATGTATACATGATGTCTCTCATTTTCTTTATTTGTTGCTATATTTCTCTTCATACTCTGTTGAAAATAGTTGTGATTTTAGTATATTTAGTGATTTAGAGTATTATTATATTATGAAGGAACAGTTGAGGCCATTTCAAAAGCCCCCAAATCACTGTTAAAATTAGATGAATTCATTTGTCAACTATTTGATAGTGAAAAGAATTCAGTGTCAAAAAAAATGACCTGTAAAAATAAATGAAGTCAATTGGTTACAAATAAAACAAAAGCAAGCAAGCAAAAAACAAACAAAACAAACCAAACAAACAAACAAACAAAAACAAAACCTAATTTCTCCAAAATCTTTCTTCTTATAGTTGAGTAAAAATGGGCATTTCTACTTAATTTTGTGGGAAGATGTCTGGACCTTCTATCATTCCTTTTATGTCAAGGTGAAATTCAGTAAATTTTGCATCTTTAGGCTATTTGTAGGTGCTTCATGTACTTGTCTAATTTCCAACATATTTCACTAACATTTAGTTTTGTAACATATTGAATATAATTTATAAGTAATTAAATATATAATTCTACTTTTTCTGTTGGGGAAGACTGATGCCTAGATAGAGTAGTAGTGACCATCAATGTTAAAGTAAATTATAGTTCCATTGTCTTGAAACTTTTCACATGCCTCTCCCTAATCAGAGCAAATGACTCCACACAACAATCTCTCTTCATATAAAACAGCAAATATTGCAATGTAGTCTCTTGAATTCCATATGAATTGAATAATACTGTGTTTTTCCTTTTGCCAGGCTCAATATTTTACTGTGAGGGTCTTTTTAGTTCTGCATTGCTAGTAACTCACTTCATAGATTACTGAGAAGCATTCAGTAATCACATTATCACTTTGTTATTATAGTCAAAGTTGCAAATATTATATAGGAAACTACTGTAAACATTTTTAATGTCTTATTTAAAAATCTGCTTTTATTTCTCATTGAAAATTTCATAGGAGTTTAGTAATAGAAATCTGGGAATATGCTGAATTATTTCTCAGTTTTAAAATATTTTAAATCCCACTCAGCTAGGTTTGAGAATTCTAACAGGCCACATAGTCATTAACCTTTGAGGTCAACTTTTTAAAACTCTAGTATTCTAATAAAGATCATTATGGTTTAAAACTACATTTCCTTGATGAAGAATGATGCTCAGAAGCACCTCATAGATTAATTGACCTGTGCACTTTCTATTTTGTCTGTAAATTATCAGCTCAAGAATTGTACCTATATTTGAATTGTATTCTTCTTTTATTAATCAGTAGTGACTCTGCTTTATATACATGTGCACTATGTGTGTCCTTTATTATATACAAGACAAATGAACCTAATCAGTTAGTCCACAACTTCTCTCTTTATGGTTAACTGATAGTTCTTGTTTGTGAAATGGTTTTTGAAGAACACAAGTCACTATCATTTTTCTACACTTAGTAAACCTGTGCCTTATCTAAGGATATATTTCTACAATAATTGAATATATTTGACATTCTCACATATTAGCTTTAAGAAATTTTATAGATTTTGAATAACATTATCTTTAACTTCCATTAATTGTTAATATTAACAGTTTTATGAAACAATATTCTTTTTGATAATATATGCTTTACCAAGAATTTTTAAAATTTTTATTTTTACTTTTTGATATTCTTATATAACTACATCTTTTCTCATTGCACTTTCTTCTTATTCACACTCACATATACTTGTCATTGATCTCTTTATAGTTCATGTCCTCTTTTTCATTAATTGTTGTTACTTACATATATGTGTATACATATTTTTCCTAATATATAAGAAAAAACCTTCTCAATCTGTAAAATGCAGCTGAATTTAGACAATACACATGGTAGCATAAAGGCAGAAAGGCTAGGAGACCTCAATACAACATAAAGAACAACACAAAACTAATAAATACTGAGAGTAGAAGAGTCTTCACCAACAATGACAACCTTTTTCTTTAAAAGCATTTTTCTTCCTAACTAAAGTTCTGAGGAGCAATTAGAGAAAAGATGAATTTGACTTTTACATTATGATTCTCCTGTCTATGTCTTTGTTGCATATCTTCCTTAGCATATTATCCACCCAAACGTTAAAGATTATTGGCATTGCTCTTAGTTACTAACAAGAACTTAATTGTAAGTTGCTCTTGTTAAAGATGTCAAAGACTTTAGTCCATGAATATTGAGAGGTCAAGCCAGTAGTTCTGGGAAGCTGATATATTGGCTCCTATTTCATAGGGTTGGGAAATGCTGTGCATACTACCTGAGAAGAAAAGGGATCATAATTATTTCTCAGCTATAAACTCTGTGAACTGTCCTAACAAAATATTCACACTATTGTAATAATGGAATGAATATTACTGGAACAATGAGAAACTTTATTGTTGGTTTTATTTTGGTTGTGCCACAAGAAGGAACTTATACTGAACACCATTATTGGCACCAAGAACATGATTCATAAGATTCATAAGAGATAACCAACCTCTAGTATTCTGCTAAATGGACTTAGTATTAAAAGGACTCCTAATGACTTATTGAGATATCCCCAGGTTACTGCATGTCTCAGTGCTCATCAAAAGACTTTTTTTTTTTTTTGCATTTAGCATGAAGAACCATATATACTATGCAGTTAGCATAGAGAACATAAAAAGACAGAAGACTTCTCAATATTAAATGGGGCATCTATACCAGACCCATCACTGTAAGATATTAATTGTTTAGAGAAACAGTGAACTAATGATAAAGGGGAGCAGCAATATTAGGAGAAGTAGCTTCCACGGGAGGATGCCTAGCTAACAGTAGCCAAGGTACGGAAAGTGTATAACAGGAATAACAAGTCAATACAGTAATAGTTTGGGGTTGGACATATTGTACAAACAGCAGGAAAAAGACTTTAAAAGCAAATAGGGGAAACTGAAGATGGCCCAGTCATAGCTAAGATGAAAATTTTTGTATTGGTAAGCCTAAGAATATTAACATGGGGAAATTTGTTTATTATGAATAAAAATGTATTTATTATTTTGCCATAAAATAACGGGTTTGAAGTGGTGTGGTTTTCAGGACGGATAGGATTCTGTGAATGGAGGGATTAAACTTTTCCATTCCTATTTTTATTTAATTTCATATCTAAAAATATGTATCTATGTTTTGTACTAATGATACAAGAGTATAAAAAAACACAATATATATGACACTCTCTACAGAGTTTCTAGGAAGTAAATGTAGCAGAATCTGGGGAAAAAAAACAGGTACAAACAAGAATCCACTTGTTTGCTTTGATAGTAAAAATTATTGGAATGAGCCGGGACTCTTTGAAGCACTTTGCTGAAGTTTCAGTGGCCTTTTTAAAAAGTCCCAATGCAATAGGACCTCTGATAATTCTATTAACAATAGCTAATATTTACTGAATGTTCATGGTCATATCTATAAATCAATCTATATTTTACATTTTGTTTATAAAACATGGAAATCAATGTCAATCAGACATAAACTGTTCAGTGTTTAATAAAAGAATGTGTTTATAATTACAACTACAAAACACAAGCCTAACTCTTATCTTTACACTTCATTCCTCTAAATAATATTGTTAATAGCCTGAAAGCATTATTACTTTCATTGTAATCATTTATACATTATGTTAAAGAACACAGATGTGTACAAGAAGTATAAAAGAATTCATTCTGAACCTCAGAGATAAACAGTGATAAATTTTACAAAGGGAGGGGGGCTTCAGATAAATTATACTAAGACTTCACAGTCCTTTGCCAAGCCTTGGAGAAGTGAGTGCAGCTTCAAAACTAATGTAAGAGCTTAAGACTCAACTCAAGTTGACTCCACAAATGATCAGCAGTGGTAAGATAATGTTCCTACCGAATTTTGATTTCTTTCCCCTTTAATTTTAAATAGTCTCTGCTGATCAATGCATCTTCTATTTGTGTGTAGACTGTAATGATAATAGTTGTTTTGTAATTCACTGTTATTAGCATTAAGCAAAGATGGTTTGTTATGAAACTTATTTTTCATTTGGAGTGGTCTGAGCTGAGAAAGCTAGATGTGTTTTCTGTTTCTCCTTCTATCTCTTCCTTTCTCCACTTAAGCCTATCTCCCTCTCACTTTCCCCTCCCTTTATCCCTCTTTCTCTACCTCCCTTTTCTCCTTCTTTGCTTTCTTTTTTAGTAAATTCTGTAATACGTATGGGACAATATATAATACTGTAGAAATGAATAACCAGATACACAATTTTAAGTTCCCCATTATAAGATGAATTGGAGACAATATGTGCAAGTTAAACATGCATTTAGAAGCAAACTTACATGAAAGAAGAAATCCAAATAAATGAAAATAAGAAATAAGTTTTTCTCAAAAAAAAAAAAAATGTAGTGTAATATGTTGTGAGAGCACAGCACAGTGTGTGTGTGTTGCAAATGAATCACTTCACCAAATCTTCTGGGAACCCTCTATCATTCTTCATGTGTTCCTAATGACTCATAGATCCCACTTTCTTTACATTCTCTGAAGGTTAAACAGAAGAATTCAGGGAATGTTTTTCACTGTAGTGTACCATTATAGAACACTCTAGTTACATGACAAAAAGTAGGAACATTCACCTTTTCCTTCAGTCAGAGTTATGGGTAGAATTTATATTTCATAATTCCCCCTGGGATAGGAATCTAGCTACCCTCTGTATGACCTGTCTTGTCTTTTCATCTCTTGGTTTTCTTCCTTTACTGTCTTGTTTCCTACGCTGTGTCCCTAGTTTCCAGTGGGAATGTTCCTTCATGATTAGCTTTTGAACTTATCCTCAGTCTGGGAATCGTTTCTTGGGAAGCTACAAAAAATTTTGCTCTGTGAGAGTTTGGGGCATTTGATGTTTAACTCATAGAATATTGTGTATTTAATTGTCTTAGAAAAGTATCTCTCCAAATTCAATAATCTAAAGAGTCTTATACTTATAAAGACATTAATTTTAACATGTCTGTTAAGCATTTACATGTAGGAGGCTGTACTGTCTTGTTTTGTGTGTCAACTTGACACAGGCTGGAGTTATCACAAAGGAGCTTCAGTTGAGAAAATGCCTCCATGAGATCCAGCTGTAAGTCTTGAGTTCTATAAGAATGCAAGCTGAGCAAGCCAGTAAGTAACATCCCTCCACTGCTCCTGCATCAGCTTTTGCTTCCTGACCTACTTGAGTTCCAGTCCTGACTTCATTTGGTGATTAACAGTAACATGGAAGTGTAATCTGAATTAACCCTTCCCTCCCCAATTCGCTTCTGGGTCATGATGTTTTGTGCAGGAATAGAAACCCCGACTAAGACCAAGGCATTAGTTATGGAAACATAAGAAACTGTGTTTATCGAAATGAGGTGTAAGAAAAAAGCAGTGTTATTAAAGAGCATGTTGAAAAATATTCTCATATTACTCTTTCATCTTAATTTCATTTATATATCAAAATCTATAAGTTGCTGACATTGCGCCACTATCAAACCTAAGACAGCAGCAAAGTTAGGGTATATACTCATATCCATCTTCTCAACAGAGAGAAAAAAAACAAGAAAACTCTATATCATATGGAGATTGCACCAGTGATAGGTCTATATATGAGAGGATTGAGACAGGCTGACTCCGTGACAGACTTCAAACTGGCAACTCAGGAAACTAGACCTCAATTTCTGTTTCCTAGAACTAGCTAAGTCCTGGCAAGTGAGTTACTGGTAAAACCACAGGCCAGGGCAGTTAGTCAGAATCTTACAGACCATCAAAAGATGCCATATCACCTGGCCTGAAGCAAGAGCAGTGATCCAGCAACAGTTTCTAGGCTTCCCTCAGCAACTGTTTCTAGGCTTCCCCAGCAATAGTCCTCCCAACCTCCCAGCAAAGGTTCTGGAATGTCCCCAGAGCCTTAGACAATCCTGAAGAAACCCATAGCCCTAAAGATGAAGCCAGCCAATCAAGATAGAGGTCATATACCGTTTGCAGGAATTTTCCTACTCTTTAAGTTCAGCCTGTGAGCTTGTCTCTGTCTTGGTAAATGGTAGACTCCCACATGTTGGACTTCTACAGAATAAAAGGATCTTTGCTTTTGCTTACTACTTGAGTCTTGGGTATCATTCTTTGGTTAATAATGGACCCTTACACACACACACACACACACACACACACACACACACACACACACGCACGCACGCACACAAAGTAGTATACCTAGAATTTGTATTATAACTTATAGAAAAGTAGCTATTTTGGATAAGTATCTCAAAGCTTTGTAGAACAAAACAATGTCTACTGATAAACAGTTGCAAGTAGGGTAACAAGAGGGAGAGTATAGATAGCATTGTTTTAAAATGCACATTAAGTTCTTGAACAAAGAAAACAACATTGGAGAGAAAATAATTGCTCATTTGTCAGAAGGAAAAAAAAAACATGACTGAAGGCAGAAAGTATATTTGTCATTATTGTGGCTGTAGTGACTAACTGTTTGCTACTGAATGAAGGTTGAATTCACAAAATATTCCAAGGAAGAATAACAATTGTAATAGTAATGAGTTCATGCTGCTGATGCTTCCTTAGCTCAAGAAAGACTGGATAACTGATAAGATATCTCATCAGGGAGAGGTGCTTGCCTAGTAAGTTAGGTGATTTACTTTTGAACCCTAGAACTCTCATACATGAAGGAGAAAGTTGTCAAAAAATGTAAATTTCTCTCTGGATTCCATAAATGTGCCATGACACTTAACCCTGTACAGACACAGAAATCCAGATTTGCACTAATTCCTACTTCCTGGTAGGTCTCTATTTTAAAAATTTAAACCTTTCAGTATATAATGCCCAGTCACCAAATACTGGGTATTCCTATCCATATTACCTACGAGGAACTGCATTTTCTGAAAATTTGTCAAATATGTAGTCACTCCAGAGAAAGATTGGAAAAGGTTCAGTTTTCAAATGTAATATCAAAAACAAGGGAAGACCAAGGGCCTCTCCAAACATTGACATCAGACAAAGCCATCCTCTGCTACATATGTATCAGGAGCCATGGATACCTCCCTGTACACTCCTTAGTTGGTGGTCTAGTCTTTGGGAGCACCAGCCAACATTGCAATCTCCCTCTGCTCCTCCAGTCCTTTCCACCAGCTCCCTCCACCCCCTGGGATCTGCAAGCTCAGTCTGATAGCACCATGCATCCACATCTGCACTGGTCAGGTTCTGATAGAACCTCCCAAGGAACAGCTACACAAAGTTCCTGTCAGGGAGAGCCCCTTGGCAACAGCAACAGTGTCTGGGGTTGGTGTCTGTAGACAGGATGTATCTCCAGGTGGGGTGATCCTCAGATGGCCATTCCTTCAGTCTCTGCTCCATTTTTTTATCCCTGTCTTTCTTTGACAGGAACATTTCTAGGTTAAAAACTTTGATGAATGGGAGGCCCCATCCCTCCACCAGGGGCCATGCTTATCTATGTACTAGAGGTAGTCACTAAAGGTTCAATCTCCCATTTGCTGCTCATTTAGCCTCAAGCCATCCCCTTTGGATCCTGGGATCCTCTCACTTCCCTGGTATCTGGGACATTTGCCCCCCATGCTGAAGTGGTGGGGCAGGAGAGGGTGGGTGGGTGGGCGAGCACCCTCATAAAGGCAAAAGAGAAGGGAGAGAAGACAGATGTGGGATGGGGGTTTGTGGAGGGGTAACTGGGAAGTGGGAGATTATTTGAGACATAAATGAATGGAATGATTAATAAAAAAATACTCTGACAGATTTATAAAAAAAGAATAAGGGAAGAGATACATTTCAATATTTCTGGGTAGTATAGACTGAATGTCTTTAAGCTATAGACTAAGGGCATTACGTTTTTCTATCTACATAGCACTGCTTTTTGTTTTTGTTTGTTGTTGTTATTGTTGGCCTCTTTTTTTTTTATTTTTGAGTTGAAGAGGGCAAACCACAGATATCTTTTAAAATTCAAAACATGTAAATTTATAATTATCCACACTATAGCACTGAGTTTTCTATGGAATTTAAAAAATACTTGTAGTAGTTTTTGTTTCTTATTTGTTTGTTTTGCTTTGGAAATAGTGTTAGAGAAAAATAGAAAAACACCATCATGCCAATTTAGAATACACATTTTAAATATATTTACTGTAATTATCTACTGAGTTTATTTTCCTTTTCTTTTGAAGAATCTATTTAACCATTCACACTGCCCTGTGCTTCCCATGCTCCACCTTGTAGCTTACCTACGGATGCACATAGTTTACAACTTCATAAAAGAGGAGAAAATCCACAGGTAGAACAAACAAAAGCTCACAGCTTTGTTTGCTTACTTCTGTTACTAAACATTGGGTTAATATTCCCTTTTTGTAGGCAGAATACTGCCACAGATAGCCAAAATAAATGGTTTTGGACCACTTATAAAGCCTCACATAAAATATGCTCACATTGGAAAACATTTTTATTTCATTTAATTATTCCACTTGTGATCACAGACATTTCAAAACATCTGAACACCAGGTAAAATGTGACATATGCTCTTTAGTAAATGTGACTGCAATGTATCTATACTATGGAACAAAATAAATGCTTTATGACAGTAACACAGAAAAGCTCTGAAAGATATTCTCATAGTGTAAGATATTATTTTAATGTACATAACTAGTAGAATATTATCTAAAAATAAAAAGCACCCATATGATATAGAGCACCCTTATTAAAACTTAAAACATTTAAATTTGCTATTGAAAGTTTACTAATGCCATAAAGTACATTTTAAAAAGTACATATCCCCTCATGGCTTATGGAATGATCAGGATGTAATGAAGTATGTGATAATCACAGTATGAGTTTAGTGAGAGTAATTTATTAATAGAACTAATGTTTGAGGAGCATGAAATAAACATGAAATAGAAATAGGCCATGACTGTTTTTTTTTTAAGTTTTATTACAAACATTTTACTATATTGTCATTTCATATGATTTTCAGGATTCATTTAACTGTTTAAAAATTTAATATAATTTTGTTTTTTCCTTATTCAATTTACATCAAGCCCACTGCCCCTCCCAGTCACTCCCTTCCACAATTCTTTCTGAATTCCCACCCCCTTCTCCTCTGAGTGGGTTCCCCCCGGGTATCTCACACACATACCTTGGCACTTCAAATCTCTGAAAGTCTAGGCATTTACTGTACCATAGAGGCCAGACAGCACAGGCCATCTAGAAGAATATATCCAAGTTTCTGTCTCATCCTGGAGAGACACCTCCCTACCCTGTCAGTTGCAGATATCCACTCATTTTCATGGCCATCTAGCTGTCTCTACTGTCCTCCTCCACATCTGATCCTCCCTTCCAGTTTCCTCCATCTGCTTCTTATGACTATTTTATTCCACCTATTTAAGTGAGATTTAAGCTTCCTCTCCTGGGATTTCCTTCCTGTTCAGCTTCTTAGGATATGTGGAGTGTAACATGGTAATTGCATTTTATAGTTAATATCTACTTATAAGTGCATGTCCTTTTAGGACTGGGTTACTTCACTCAGGATGATAGTATCAAGTTCCATCCATTTGCCTGCAAAATTCATGATGTCTTTCTTTTTAACAGCTGAACAGTATCCTATTGTGTAGATTTACCACATTTTCTCTATCCATTCATCAGTTTGAGGGACATCTAGGTTGTTTCCTGTTTCTGGCTATCACAAATAAAGCTGCTATGAACATAGTTGAGCAAATGTCTTTGTGAAACACGGAGTATGTCTTGGGTATATGTCCAGAAGTGGTGTAGCTTGGGCTTCAGGTAGAACTATTCACAGTTTTCTGAGAATATTATAAATTGATTTTCAAAGTGGTTGTGCAAGTTTGCACTACCACCAGCAATGGAGGAGTGTTCCTTCTTCTACATTCTTGCCAGCATCTGCTATCTCTTAGCCATTCTGATGGGTGTAAGATGGAACTTCAGAAATGTTTTGATTTACATTTCCCTAGTGAATAAGGACTTCGAACCTTTCTTTAAATGCTTCTTGGTCATTGGAGGTTCTTTGATTGGGGATTCTCTGTTTAGATCTGTAACCCATTTTTAATTGGGTTATTTGGATTGTTGGTGTCTAACTTCTTGAGTTCTTTGTAAAATTTGGATATTAACCCCCTGTCAGATGTAGGGTTGGTGATGATCCTTTCTTAATTTCCAAGCTGCTGGATTGTCCTATTGAGAGTGTCCTTTGCCTTGTAGAGCTTTTCTACATCACGAGGTCCCACTTACCAATTGTTGGTCTTATAATCAAAGAACAGCCATTGCTGTTCTGTTCAGGATACTGTCTCCTTTACCAATACAATCAAGGCTATTTCCCACTATCTCTTCCTTGAGATTTAGTGTATCCAGTTTTATGTTGAGGTCCTTGTTCCACTTGTACTTGATTTTCATGCATGCTGATAGTAAGTATGGCTCTACTTTCATTCTTCTACATGTAGACATCTCTTCTATCTCTTGTATTCTGTTAGAAATACTTACATCTGTAATTCCTGACCTCTTTACTGGGTTTTCCATGTCCAGGTTTGCCTCCATTTGTGTTTTCTTTATTGTTTCTACTTCCACTTTAAGGTCTTGGATTGCTTTATTTAGTTCCTTTACCTTTGTACCTGTGCTTTCCTGCATTTCTTTAGGTGAGTAATTGATAACCTCTTTCAAGAATTCTATTATCTTCCTGAGATAGGAATTTAGGACAGATTCCTGATTTTCAGGTATGTTGGTGTATTCAGGGATTCCTGTGGTGAGAGAACTGGGCTCTGATAATGCCTTCTGTTGCTTATGGTCTTGTGCTTGCCTTTTGCCATCTGGATATCCTTGGTATTTGTTGGTCTGGGTGACTGTATGGACTCTGCCTCTTTTGTCCCTGTGTTGCTTCAGGTTTGCTGGTAAGTCTGCAGCCTGGGCTGTATCAGACCATCTGTGGGGTCTTCCAGCTGGGAGCTCTTCACAAGGGCAGAGAAACTGCTATTCTGTTCCCCTGGCTGCAGTAGCTCTCCTAGGGGGCCTTCAGACTGTTGAGTGTTCAGTGGGGCAGTCATGTTGTTGTCCAATTTCCCTGAGTTCAATAGATCCTCAACTGCTCTGAGTGCAGCGTGTCCTCTAGGATGGATCATGATATGGTGTCTTCACAGGAGCAGACCAACTAGAGTCTGCCCCAACAGCAAGGCCCAGGTGGAAGGGGGAAGTGTTTTATTTTAATTAAGAACATTTAGCTACTCTTCTAATTCAAACTGTAATTTCATTGTAATCAAAAGTGTTTGAATGAATCCAAAATTATGATCTGAAATTTATAAACGTTCAATTTTTTCATTTAAATCTATAATCGACTTTGTGTGTGTGTGTGTGTGAATATATATATATATATATATATATATATATATATATATATATATGTGTGTATATATATATATATATATATANTGTGTGTGTGTGTGTGTGTGTGTGTGTGTGTGTGTGTGTGTGTTAGGTGTATATCTGCAGTGAGTTCTTCTGCATGAGAGTACAATTTATCACGACACCATTTTTTGTAATAGCAAATCTTTTTCTTGTTGATGTGTTCTTGTTCTACCTTTAATGATTAGCTTGGATGACTAGTGTGAATCTATTTCTAGGATCTTTGAGTGTTCAATTCAATGTTCTTATCATTTTGCCCTTTGTATACTCTCATTGTAAATGTGAGAAAAATCTCGTTATAGTAGATCAGTCTTAGCTTATGGTATGTTGAGCTCTCAGCATTTTTGCCTTTTCATATAAACACTATTGATGTTTTATTATTAGCTATAAATAATTTATCTGTTTGGTTATCTTTATAACACTAAAATCAAATTTTAAGTGTTTTTAAGCATTAGAAAAATGCTTAACTTTCTTTTACTTCATCAAACATTAGAGTCATGCAATATTATTTTACCTTTGAATAAGAATATAATGTAATTTCACATAAAAAACTAAAAATCTTTAGCTTTAGAACAAAAATCATTGGGATGTGTTTGTATTTATATTGTTCAACTAATTAATTTTGGTTTTGTTTTTCAAAAAGAAAACCTCAGAATAACCCACTGAAAATAATCATAACTGTCACAATAAAAATTATTCTTGAAAACCTTTTGCACCTATGGTACCCATTGAAAAGAATAATTGGATATGTTGACATCACCATAATGTTTATAGTAGGAAGAAAACTTCCAGTGCTTGCCACATAGCATGAATCAGATTTACTGTACTGAGAACTAATAAAGTCTAAAACGTTAGCCTGTGCTTATATAAGAATACATGCTTAGATTTAAACTTAATATAAATAGTTATAAGTGTTGTGGTAACGTCAAGAATGCAGTTGGAATTCTTAGTTAATTCTAGATAACAATAAACAGACAGACCAAACTAACAACCAAATGAGCAATAATGACAACAAAATAAAACCCCCCTCTTTGTGAAGATTGTACCCCCAGAACTGGTAAAATAAATACCATCCGTGGAAAATATTGTGTAGGTTGGGGAGCAGCTGCTTCCTACACATACACAAAGAAGAAAGTGCCTGGTTGGTGCTGATAACATATTAGGAGTCTCAGGGAAATGTATGAGGACCATGATTCTGGGAGCAGAAACTAAGTGACAGTCCCTGTAAGAGTAAAAGGTGACAGGAGAGGACTGCTTGACAGAAATGGGTAACTAGGGAAGTATTTCTCTGCCTTCTAATTTTTCCCTAGAGTCTCTGTCTAAGCAAGAATTAGCTGATAATTCAAGAATAAAAAATAGTCTGACTATTACTAAATTGAGTGCATTGTGATTTTTAAGGTGATTTAAAATAGCGTACTATCAATCACGAACCCAATTCCCAAGGAAAGTACAAGACATGGAAGGTTAGCATATTGCACGTTTACCCAGGACAACTATGTGGGAACTGTTGAAACCAGAATTCAGCACTAAACGAACGATTGTGCTACTCTAAAGGGATAAATAATATAATGGTCTATACATGTGTATACTTTGAAGAGAGCCCACTTTCAATGAGATCAGGGTTTATTGATTTTAGCATGATAGGAAACAGAAAATATTTAAAAATATAATGATGAAATTGCATTTGTCATATTTTCTGTGAATGACGTAGATAGAACCCAGGGCTTCACAAATGCAGGCAGGCAGTCTACATCTCAGCTATATGTCCAGGCCATAAAACTTACTATATAAAACACTTAGGTTTGGAAATATTTTGCAATCATAATTAACATAACTTAATTTCAGAGAGGATGGTAAAAAGCCAATGAACAAAAACAAAATGAAAAGAGACCCCACTTATTTTATGAAAATATTTCAAACTTAGGAAGTGTCTATTGATTCAAAAGTATTTTAGACATTTTCTAGTTATTAGTAGTCACTTAACCAAGTGTTTTTAAAGTTCTAAATTATTTAACTATATAAACTATTAGAAATCATCTAATATTAATTTTACCAATTTATACAGGATTTCATTTATTATAAAATGTTCATGTGACTTGAAGATTTATTTTTCTCATGCTGTTTATTAAGTACAAAACAATATATGTTTATAGCTAGTTAAACTTGGTTATTTGCAATTTCTTTTAATTTTGCAGATTTGAAAGCTCGTATTTTTTAAAATACATCTGTTCATAGTATCTATAGAATATTTATATTCCCATAAACTTCATATAATTACTAGATACTTATCTTTTTGTCATGCTAGTCCAGAAAGATATTATTCAAACATGAAATGGTATTTATAAACTTCAGTCAAGCATTTTACATTTCCCTTTACTCTAAACAAAGGATGATTTAAGATCTTTGAAGTGATCCTCCTTTGCATATTAAAATTCTAGAAATGCAAATAGAGTTCAACATTCATAATTTACTATAGAATAAAATTTCCTTAAAACCTTTACATTTGGCATTGAGATATGTTTAGAAGTCATACATTTTCCCCATTCATTACTTATCTTTGGTTAATGTGCATGTGAACTTCCTCATGTTGCTGCTTATATGTGGTGTCCAGAAAACAACTTGGCAATCTTAGATCTCTCCTTTTGTTAGGTGGGTCCTGAAGATGGAGTGCATATGCTCAGGATTGGCAGCAAGCACGTCTCACTTATCTGGAAACATCACTTTTATTACTTCAATATTTTATATCTGAAGTACCTAATTTTCTTTTAGTCTTTCAAGTGTTTTATCCAGAAATGTATATGGTATACTACTAAGAACCTTTAGATGTATTACACACTTAAATATATGTCAATTTTATGATAAAGTATATGTAATTATGTCACTTCAATTAAATACAATGATGGAAAAATGTACCAGATAAACTGATGGCAAAATTGTATTCATATGAAAATGTTGGATCTTTTAACTTCTGGTTCCATAGGATAAATTGCTTAAAGGAGTTAGATATACTCAAAACCAAAATTGAACAGGTGAAATGTAGAATTTAGAGACAACATATAGATTCTAGAATTTTACAGATGTGAAAAGAAACACTATATTGTTTCCTATGTCTACAATTAATAAACCATTGCCAAATTTGGATACAGATAAGCCGGAAATGCAGATAAAATAAATAACAAGAAAGTACTTCAATAAGCTTACTGAACTAGTTAAGATGGTGAATAGGTGTTTTATTTGTGCACAATGATTCACCAAAGAAATAAGAACCTGTTTTTCTAAAGATCAAGATGAGAGAGGGAGAGAGAGAGAGAGGGAGAGAGAGAGAGAGAGAGAGAGAGAGAGAGAGAGAGAGAGAGAGAGAGAGAGAGAGAGAGTCTATAATTAAAACCATAGAGAAGAAGCTGTCTTTGAAACTGTTATGAAGACAAATTTGAGTGGAGGTGACTGCAGTAATCCAAAGACAAATCACAAATGTTAAAAGAGCTATATTCTAAGATATGGAACATGCCCTTTGCTGAGATGTTTAAGATTACAACTATCATTTCTCAGAAGGCATGTTTGTAAGTATTAAAAAATTAAGGATATCTTTAAGGGTTAAGTAAGGGAACTGCAAATACATAAATGGTAATATTGTGTCTGGAACTAAAACTAAAGTATAATCAAATCCATTTTTGGACTTATGATATAGCCAGTGGAAAGAGAAACTTGCAAACAGGCTTAGAGTTTGATTCCTGAATACCTCAAAGTGGCAAAAATAAACTCACTCCTGTCTTAGTTAGGATTTCCATTGCTGTGAAGAGACACCATGATCAAGATAACTTTTATAAAGGACATTAATTGGGGCTGGCATATAGGTTCAGAGGTTCAGTTCATTATCACAGTGGGAAGCATGGCAGGTTCCGGGCAGTCATCACACTGGAGGAGCTGAGAGTTCTACACCTTGTTCTGAAGGCCAACAGGAGGACTGGCCTCCAGGCACTAGAAGGAGGGTCTCAAAGCCCATCCTCACAGTGACACATTTCCTCCAACAAGGCCACTCCTACCCCAACAAAGCCACATCTCCTAATACTGCCACTCCCTTAGCCAAGCATATTCAAACCACCACATTTCCCCAACCTCAGATCAGCACACCGTCCATTTAATAGCATGTCTTCAAAATGAACAAGGTATCAGTTTCCAAACAAACTAATAAATAATAATTTCTTAGGATGACCTCATCTTTCCAGCAATATTTTCTCGTTACAAACAAATGAATAATTAGTTGTCATAAACTTAAACATCCCTAAATTCAAGTGCTTTACTATTGGTAATCTTAATGCAATCTATTACTTTATATTGAAAGAATAATTTTATTCAGTTGTAATTTTGTATTCTGGATAAATAATACAAAATTGTTATTTTTCACAAGATTCTTGACTTCAATCCTAATGTAATTACAATGGGTATCTTTGGATGGTTTTGCCTTATCTATGTAGTTTACCTGTGTAAACTACATAGATAACCGTGAGTAAGGTGATGTACAGCCATTTATGCAATGTCTAACATTTTCCTCACTGCCTCTTTTCATGGCAACTGATTCTCAGGTGTAGATTCCCTTGTGAAGCAGTTGAGTGAACTTCACTTTTTGACTTCTGAGACTGGATTTAGTTAGTGACATAAAGATAATTCTGTTGATATATGAGCTCTTTTAAGTGGCCTCTCATGTGTGTATGCTCCTTAGTCTTCTGTTCTCTGCAAATCCAGTTTGTTTGTTTGTTTGTTTGTTTTAAATCCATGAAACAGTTTGCCTAGGATCCATTAACATGAATGATTTTTGTTTTTAATGACTCAGTTAAAAGGAATGAATAACTTTTTATTACAGTTGTAGAAACAAAAGTAATTGAATAATGCCATGTTCACATTAAACTTTCTCTGTTTCTCTGTCTCTCTGTCTCTGTCTCTCTCTGTCTCTCTTTCTTCCTGTGTATGAATGTGTGTGTATGAATATGAGCACATACAATGCAAGGTTTTGCTACACTGGCTGTTTGGACCTCAAAAGTACAATGTTTATGGGTGTGTTAGCTTTTTCGACCATGTGGGTCCAGGAAAAAAAAAAAAAAACTCCCATTGTTAATATTAATCATGTGTCATCATGTAAGCCATCTCTACAATTTCAAATTGTAAAATAATTTGTACTCATTTGAGGACTCATAAAACTTTCAATCTGTCTCTATAACCCCCACTGGTAGGAACCTCAGCTAGGGTCACCCCTATAAACTCTCCATAAACTCCCTGTCCCAGGACCACAGCTAATCCCACAGATGCCCTCCACCAACACATCAGTGTTTTGTGATTAGAGTGGGTATCTGAATTATTTTGCTTTTCTATGATTTTACCTGTGCAACCTGTGTAGATATCCATGACTAAGATAACCTACTGCATTTGTGCAATGTCTAATATTGCCCTCTTTGTCCCATTTCATGGCTCTTGATACACAGAAGTAAGTTCCCTTTTGAAGTGGTTGAGTGCACTTCTCTTCTTAACTTTTGAGACTGGATTTAGTTAATGCCAAAACCAATTTCCACTCTTATTCACAGCCCTCTCCCCACCCTCTCTGTAACACTTGATTGGTATTTCCCTTCCCTTCTTCACGCCCTCTCCCAAGTTCTCTCTCTCTATTCACCTCTTATGACTATTTTGTCTCCACTTCTGAGGAAGATTCACACCAGACAGGACTTCCAGTGGAGGAACAGGGACACCAATCCACCCATAAAACCTTCAACCCAAAATTTGTCCTGCCTACAATATTTGCAGAGATAAAGATGGAACAGAGAGTGATGGAATAGCCAACCAATGACTGTCCCAACTTGAGATCCATCCCATGTGAGAGAGCTGACCTCTGCCACTATTAATAATATTCTGTTATGTCTGCAGACAGGAGCCTAGCATAACTATCTCCTGAGATCCTTCATTCAGCACCTGATGGAAACAGATGCAGAAACTCACTACCAAACAGTAGGAGGAGCATGGAGCTCAGAGAATCTCATGAAATAGGAGATAGTATTGGGGGAGGGGTGTCAAGGATATCTACCTCAAGAAGACCTACAGTGTTAATGAACTTGGCCTCACAGAGACTAAAACACCAACCAAAGAGCATTCAAAAGCTGGACGTAGGCCCCCTACACATTTGTAGCAGAAGTACAACTTGGTTTTCATGTAGTTCCCCAAACAATTGGAGAGGGGGTAGTCTCTGTCACTGTTGTCTGCCATTGGATCCCCTTTTCCTACTTGGACTGCCTTGTTGTGCCTGGATGTATTTAGTCCTGCTGAGCCTAAGTGTCCCAGGTTGGGGTGTTATCTGTGTGTGGGGGGGAGGGTTTCCCTTCTGTGAAGAACAGGGGTGAAGGTATTGGTGGGAATGATTTGTAATGGTGGGCCTGGGAGGAGAGGAGGGAATGGGGCTGGATTCTCAATGTAAAGCAAATAAAAAAAATCATTGAAAAAGGGTCATTTTCTGCATGCTTGCCAACAGAAATATGAAATAAGTCTCTTTTTTTTTTGGAAAATTCAATGAATACAAATTGAGCCTTTATTGAAATTTGATTTAGAATTTATAGTTATTTTCGACATCTTTTGTGAATTCATTGACCATATTTATGGATTTTAATGGGATTATAATTATTACATAAGAACAGGTTTACCACTTCCTTGAACAATATGAATTCTTGATATTTTACTGAGTATAAAGCTGTTACCATCAAAGAGTTAATTGTTTCCACATTTAGAAGCATGTAGTTGTAGAAAAGTTTATCAATTATTATATTTGTCTCTAAAAATATAACAATGTCTTACAACATCTGAAATGTTTATATATGTTCTTCCAAGTTACATTTTTGTACTTGTGTGTAATAAATGTACACATGTATTGTATTTCATTGTTTTCGCTCCATGTCATGGGAGACCTAACCTTATAGTCCATGAAAATGTGACATAATTTGGGAGTAAGCTTGACATAATTGGTTAAATTCAAATAATGTTATGTGATGGTAACCTAGATTCTCAGTGAAGTACTGAACTTCTGTCAGAATTAGAGCATTTGGACAAGAAAGGCCAGGATTTGAAGATGTGATGGAAAATGTATAGACTGACTCAAGGGGTCATTTAGCCAAGAAGTTAAAGAGTTAACTGGTCCTATTAGAAAGAAAGCAAAGAAAGGTTTCTACCCAGAGTCCCAGTGGTGGCTACGGCGATTGAAGGTTTGGTCTGCAAAACTATGAGAGAACCACGTTATGGTCTCAACAGTCAACTGTGGCATTTAATTTAGATCAACCCAGGGAACAACTACAATATTTAACAAGCCAGAATGCATTTGTATTATTTATGCACATTTCATGCAGTGAACATTTTAAATTAAATCTCTTTTATGGGACTATTTTTAACCAACACTAATTAAATTCTCTCACCATTTTAGAAATTCTACATGTGAGTTCTTTCCAAAGACCACAATGTTTTGCACTATGTATTTTCATGTGATACCTCAATATCCTGCCCGTCTTCAAGTTCCTTATTACAAATTCCAATATGGGGGAAACTACTTGTCTGTTTGGGTTCACTTATAATACAGCTTTAATCCATGGCAGTCTAATAAGACACAAGGCATCATTTCAATTCTCTTGTACCTGTTGAGGCTTTAATTGTGACCAACTATTTGGTCAACTTTTGAGAAGGATCTATGAAGTACCCATAAGAAGGTATATTCTTTTTTGTTTGGGTGAAATATTCTATAGATATCTCTTAGTTCTGTTTGTTTCATACTGCCTTTTAGTTTCATTATTTCTTGCTTTAGTTTTTATCTGAATGACCTGTTAATTCACGAGAGTGATCTGTTGAAGTCTCCCACTATTAATGTGTGGTGTGTGGGGTTTAAGTTTGGCAATGCTTCCTTTACAATGTGAGCGTCCTTGTGTTTGGGACATAGATGTTCAGAATTAAGATATCATTTGGTAGATTTTTCCATTGATGAGTAGAAGTGTCCTTCCCTGTCTCTTGTGATTAATTTTAATTGAAAGTATATTTTATTTGATATTGGATATCCAGCTAGCTTCTTGGGTCTGTTTGCTTGGAAAACTTTTCCAGCATTTACTCTGAGGTAATGTCTATCTGTATTGCTGAGTTGTGGGTTTTTTGTTTGTTTGTTTGTTTGTTTGTTTGCTTTTTGGGTTTTTTTATATTCGCAGCAGAATCATGAATCCTGTTTTTGTATTCATTCTGTTGGTCTGTCTTTTTATTGGGGTATTGAGTCCAATGATGGTGAGAGATATTAATGGCTAGTGATGGTTTTTCCCTGAGATTTTCAGGTTGGTGGTGTTCGTTTGTATGTTTGTGTGTGCTTCCCTGATTTTTGCTGGTATGGAATTGTTGTATTGCCTGTGTTTACTTGCATGTAGTTATCCTCCTTGGCTTGAAGTTTTCCTTCTAATATTTTAGTAAGGTTGGAATTATGAATATATATTGTTTGAATTTGGATTTGTCTTGAAATTTCTTGTTTTCTCCATACATGGTGATTGAGAATTTTGCTGGATAAGGTAATCTAGGTTGGAATCTGGAATTTCTTAGAGGTTACAAGATATCTGTCCCAGCAAATCTAGATTTAAGAGTCTCTCTTGAGAAGTCTGGTATGATTTTGATAGTTCTGCCTTTCTTCTTGTTGCTTTTTTCCTTAATAATCTATCTATCTATCTATCTATCTATCTATCTATCTATCTATCTATCTATCTATCTATCTATCTATCTACATACACATACATACATATATGTGTATATATATACACATATATGTATATACATACATACATACATACATACATACATTCCAGATTTTATTCCCCTCTTGGTCCACCCTCTTATTGTTCCACATCCCATACATTCTCCCTGCCCCCATATCTCCACAAGGATGTACCCACCCTATCCCACCCTACTAGACCTCTAAACTCCCTGGGGCCTCCAGTCTCTTGAGGGTTAGGTTCATCTTTTCTGACTTAACTCAGACCCAGAAGTCCTCTGCTGTATATGTGTTGGCAGCCTCATGTGAGTTGGTGTATGCTGCCTGGTTGGTGATGCAGTGTCTGAGAGATCTCAGGGGTCCAGGTTAATTGAGACTGCTCTTCTTCCTACAGGGTCGCCCTCCTCCTCAGCTTCTTCCAGCTTTCCCCTAATTCAACCACAGGGATCAGCAGCTTCTGTCCATTGGTTAGATGCAAATGTCTGCATCTGACTCTTTCAGCTGCTTGTTGGGTGTTTAGGAGAGCAATCATGATGGGTCCCTTTTTGTGAGTGTTCCATAGCCTCAGTAATAGTGTCAGGCCTTGGGCCCTCCCCTTGAGGTGGATCACACTTAGGGTCTGTTGCTGGACCTTCTTTTCCTCAGGTTCCCCTCCACTTCCATTCTTGCAGTTCTTTCAGACAGGAACAATTGTGGGTCAGAGTGGGATGGCAAACCCATTCCTCATTTGATGCCCGTTCTTTGTGCTGGAGGTGAGCTCTACAAATTCTCTCTCCCCACTATAGGACATTTCATGTAAGTTCCCTCCCTTACATGAGCCTGAGGTGAGTCCTCTGAGTCTCTTACCTCCCAGGTCTCTGGTACATTTTGGAGGGTCCCCCCAACCTCCAACCTCCCAAGGTTGCCTGTTTCCATTCTTTCTGCTGGCCCTCAGGGATTTCAGTCCTTTTCCCCGATCCAATACCAGATCAGGTTCCCCTCTTCCATACCATTGCCCCTGTCCACTCTCCATCCCAGGTCCCTCCCTCCCCCCTTGTGATTGCCTTCTTCTCCCTCCCAAGTGGTACTGAGGTGTCCTCACTTGGGCCCTTCAGCTTGTTGACCTTTTTCAGTTCTGTGGACTGTATCTTGGGAACTCTGTACTATTTTTGGCTAATGTCCACTTATGCATGAATACATACCATGCATGTCCTTTTGGGTCTGAGTTACCTCACTCAGGATGCTAATTTCTAATTCCATGCATTCCATTTCCTGCTTTTAATATTTTTCTTGGTTTTGTAGATTTTCTGTTTTGGTTATTATGTGGCGGGATGATTTTCTTTTCTGGCCCAGTTTTATAAGCATCTTGTATGTTTATAGGTGTCTCTTTCTTTAGGTTGTGAAAGTTTTCCGTTATAATTTTGTTGAAAATAGTTTCAGGGCCTTAGAGCTTGATTTCTTCATCTTTTCTCTATTCCTATTATTCTTAGGTCAGATCTTTTCATGGTACACTAGATTTCCTGGATGCTTAGTGTCAGGTTTTTTTTTTTTTTTTTACATTTAATATTTTCTTGGACTGATGTATCTATTTCTTCTATTGTATCTTCTTCACTTGAGATTCTTTCTCCCATCTCCTGTATTCTGTTGCTGATGCTTGCATCTGTTGTTCCTATTCTTTTCCCTCAGTTTGTGTTTTATTGACTAGGTTCCACTTTCAGGTGTTGCACAGATTTATTTATTTACTTCATATATTTAATTATATGTTCTGCATTCCGTTTGTTTGTTTGTTTGTTGTTGTTTGTTTTATTTTTTCTGAGAGAGAGAGGGTTTCTCTGTGTAGCTCTGGCTGTCCTGGAACTCACTCTGTAGACCAGGCTGGCCTTGAACTCAGAAATCCACCTGCCTCTGCCTCCCAAGTGCTAGGATTAAAGGCATGTGCCACCACTCCCGGCCTATGTTCTGTATCTCTTTAAGGGATTTTTTTTTTTATTTCCTCTTTAAAAGCTCTCCACCTGTTTGATTGGATTTTCTTGTATTTCTTTAAATGATTTATTCTTTCTTCTAGGTCTCTATCATCTTTATAAGACTGGTTTAAGGTAATTTCTTTGGGCTTCAGTTGTGTTAATATATCTAGTGGCTTGCTGTAGTAGGGTAGCTGTGATCTAAGATGTCATATTATGGATTTTGTTCTTTTGACGGAGTTTAGCCATCTTGATGGTCTTGGTCTCTAGATTTTCCTCTTGTAGTAAGTGTTAGGATGAGGACTGACCTTAATTATCATGGTCTGGTAGGTCTTTTATGGGTAATCTTGGGCTGTATGCTTCTGAATCTGTAGGTCTATATGTTTCAGGAACCTCAGATATTATGATGGTGGGCAGAGAGGTGGAAGGAGAATTGAGGTCCTTTTTGGACAGCAGGCTTCAGGGCAGCTTGGCATGTCCAGGTGGCTCAGGGAGCCCATCCTTCTTACTCAATGAACTTGCATGTTTTTTCATTCAATAAGTGAATATATTGAAATTTTTTATTTTAATTTCATTTACAGTTTCTTTAGATTGATACTATTTGTCCTTGTTACCACAATATAGTTTGAATGTTAATTCCTATTGGAAAATAGTAATTTTGGTTTATAGTCATATATATATTCTAAGACTATATATATATATATATATATATATATATATATAGTCTTAGAATATATATACTTTCAATTCTTGGTACCCTTTTTAATTCTACACCTGAAGTGGGAATTTATTGTCAAATTAAATAGTTATTTTGCATTTATGTTCATTGATTAGTTTTAATTACTTGTTTAATCTCTGATAGAATGAAACATCTTGAACTACCTTTTATTTCTGCCTCTATTATTCATTGTTGTTCTGGATATTATGACAAATTGAAATTTAGACTTAAACAGGATAGTTTTGAATTTATAAGCTGAAATATGGCCTTTGCTGTAGGCTGTTTAAACAGTTCTTTTACAAGATAAATCCCTTTCAGTATTTAAATCTCTAAGAAATTTTAAAATATTTTAATATGTATCTAATATAAGTTATTCTATTTTTCTCAATTAAAATGATCATATTATTAATCATTTAGTTTCAAATTACAACAAGACTTATTACCATATTGAGGTAGTTTTTAAATTTTCCAGTAAGACATGTTGTCAATATTCCTAAGTGGAATTTACTGGGTATTCATTTCCCATACTGCTATGGCCATTTATACTGAAAACAAGGATACTCCACATTCTTCCTTCAGTTTCTTGTCTGAAGACAGAGGCCAAATTTAAAGCTCATGCACATTTGCAGAATTACTAAAATAAAAACCAAACATTCAATGTAGAATTCAATAAAAATGTGGATAGAGGGATAAGAATTTAACTTAGGGACCAAAATACCCATAAAAGGATATAGATACAGAGACAAAATTTAGAGCTAAGATGAAAGGATGGACTATCCAGAGACTACCGCA
>NC_034598.1:71733677-71764036 GCF_900095145.1 Mus pahari
TATATATATATATATATATATACATATATATATAACATATCTTCATAACCTCAAAAACAGGCAACAGTGACAAAACATTTAGACACCACAGATTAACAAATAACATACTCAGTTCCAGGAATGCATTACATCCTTTGAGAGTTGTTATTGGCCAATGAATCCCTGTGCTTCCATAAATGTTACACACTATTGTCATTCCTTTTTACTATCTTCAATAATGTAATGGAAAGGCCCTATGTAGGAAGACACTATATTAGTGAACAACAGAACATGGAAAATTCACTTTGCAGTGACTTGGTAACTTCATTTCTACTGGAAATCTTTCTAATAGATTAAGGCAGGTTCTCTACCTAATCTGTCGGTGTGCCTATTGACAGATTCATAATTTGATACAATTCGTAGATGTAGTAGAAATTTTCCAGACATGTTTCCCAGTTGAAGTGAGTTGTTCTCTTACACCACATTCTTGTGAGAATACATATTGTAGATCTTAAAGAAAAAAGAAAAGAAAAGAAAATATGAAAAAGAAAAAAAGAAAAAGAAAAAGAAAGAACAAAAGAAAAAGAAAAGGAGAGAAAAAGAAAAAGAAAGAACAAACCACTAAAAACCTTTCTGTGTTGAGAAAATGGAGCAACATGGCTGTGGACCAAAATTTTTCAAGCCCTGAGACAAGATAAATAACTCAACCTTTATAGTTTTTAAATCAAGGGTTTTATCATAGCACCTTAAGTAGCTAGTAAAAATTATTGATATTAAGAAATGAGGTTGTTTCTGTGGTCTTATCTGTCCAAGTGTTTCAGGAGCATTTGGAGTAGTCTTGAGGGAAGCATTAGAAAACATTTGAAGTAACAGGCCATGCAAAATGCACATAGTTATTAGAGATGCTAAGCTGACAATTTAATAGGGGGTCTCAGAAAACTGGCATACTAAATCACCACAGAGAGGAAAGCCTGTGCTCCTGAGTTTTAACCTGTAAGTGAGCACACTGTTGGAGATTCCACAGGGGCAAACTCGTGTTTTATTTTATCAAAGAACTTCAATAAATGTTGTTTCTAGTCTAAGACCTTCTAAGAAGTAAAGTTCAAAGGTGACGGACTATTTAATTTTGTAGAAGAAAAATACCATATCCCATACCATCTGTGGTATCAGTGTTGCTACCAGTTTTACATCACAGGAAATTTCACAATAAAAGTAAGATACAAAAATAAGAATAACAACAAAACAGCAACAACAACAACAACAAAAACCAAACAACAATAAAACATAAAGCAAAAGAGATGAAAGCTTTCAGTTTATGTAGAAATGAAGCATACTCAAAATTAAGTGCAGGGAGATATTGTAGAACTGAAGACAAACATTCCACTCTCCCAAAAAGCAAAGTTGTATATTTGGGCAAGTAAGATGCCTTTAGAACATTTTCAGAATTGACTCAGGGATATAAAGACACTAAGGCATTTGAAGGGATTTGTAGTGCGGCGTCCTGCTCATACATAGTCTACAGAAAGGGGTTTTCCTTTGCAGTCACTTTGGCAGATACAAAGACAAACCTAGGGGATCCTTTGTGTCTCAGGCAATACTTTGAACTTAGCATTCTGAGAAGTAGTATAACTGTTGAAATTCTAGCATACTTGGAGGTGGCCTAAATGTATTCTGCATGAATGCTTGGGGATCAGAGAATAATGCTAAAAATTGTATTTAGAAATGTTCCTCCAATGATCATGGGTTAAAGGCTTTGTTGCTATTTAAGAAGATTTTGATAGCCCATTGGATTGCAAAGAATATGTCTGCCACAATAGATCAGTTCACAGCTTCTGTCGCGCCTGCTCTCTTGACCACCAGTCCTTCTAACAGCAGTTTATTCAGCAAGCTTCTTTCTTCATCTCCCCGGAGCCCCCGGATGCAAGCCCTTTTATACTCTCCTATCCACTCCAATCACAGCAGGCTACGTCACCTCACCAGACATGCGGCCTCAGTCAACCAGAAGAGCAGGAACAAATCTCCGCCAAATATGGACTTGTTTACCACAAGCTCCAATAGTCGATAGGCGCCATCTTTAAGGTGCGGCTTCAGGTAGCCCAGGGGAGGGGCCATAGCCTCCTACAATCTTCATTGACTATTAGGTGGTACCCTGTCAAAGGAAAGGATATTGATCACTTGGAATGTACCTTAAGTGCCTGTCTTGTCTGGTCTGTTCCACTTTCTGTTCTCAATAGTATTAAGCTTTGCACTACTAGTCATTTCTGGATTAATATTCGAGCAGTCATTCTAACTAAGTGTAGCGTTGGGTTTCTTTCTTGCCCTGTGCTTCATCTTAAGACTTTTTTTTTTTTTTTTAACCTTTGGTATTCAGCTCTGTAATTTACAACATTGCCAATATGAATTTGACCTTATCTTTTGAGCATTTAAGTCAGATACAATATTATGTAAATAGTCAATCTTTTGTTCAATAGTTTCTTCGGATTTATATTTGTGTTTACCAAATCTAAGAATTAAACTTATTGAATCTGCAATTTCATATGCATAAATATATGTAACTTTATCATTCTTTTGATTGGTGTTTACAAATATCTTAACTACTTAAATTGCTAAGATTATCCTTAGCATTGTAAAGAAATTGGGATGGATCCCAAGAATGTCTAACCTCCTGGGTTGAGGAACTGTGGGAGGGGGGCTGAGTGTGGGCAAAGACTAGAATGTAAATAAATAAAATAATCTAAATTTTAAAAAAGGAAAAGGATATTCAAAAAAGAAACCGGGATGTGTTAAAGAAACATCTCCAGTTTTACATTTTTAATTCTTTGCTTTACCTCAAAATTTTTTGTGTACTTTATTTTTAAAGCCTTTTTGAGATCCATGTCACTGATGGGCAAAACCATTTGTTAGTTTCCTTTACTTTAAATTCTAATTGGTGACCTAGGATAAGCAGCAGATGGGAGCTAATATATATGTTAATTTTTCAAGTACTGGGTTGTTAGACCATGAGATTATATGCATACATGCAAGCTTTTAATTTTCTCTGAAAGATTGTGCTTCAACTGAACTCACAGAGAAAGGATGCTAATATTGGTAGTGATGTTGGTGAATGTGTAGATGAATTTTGTTTGGATACAAGTTTAATTTGTTGGCTCTAATTCTATCCTTAGGAATAATATATCAAAGTCTTTGGCTTTCTTCTGCTGCACTCTGTCTTATAATCAAGTTCTAGTAATATAAATTTAAACATAATTTCTCTTGACCCAAATACAGTAGTAGGTGCAGCAGTTGTTATGTTCCTTGCAGCATCTATATATTTATATTTATTTTTAAGCTCTGTGTTTCTGTTTCTAGTAGAATTTATGTTTTTAAGCTATAATATTTTGTGATCAATTTGAAGAGACCGACTCTGCATAGCAATGCTCTGCTTAATTATAAAAAAATAGTTAACAATGTTTACCCTTAAAATTTTACATCAATTTTATGAATATCAAAAGGACATGCATGGTATATAGTCACTAATAAGTGTATATTCGTCAGAGAAGTACAGGATACTCAGGATAAAATACGCAGAACTCAAGAAGTTTAATAAGCCAAAGGGCCCAAATTAGGATGTCTCAATCCCACTTGGGAGGGAGAAGAATGCAATCACAGGGGAGGGGGTATGCCAGAGAGAGGGAGGGACATGGGTTGGAGTTAGAAAAGGGAGGGGGAATGAGGAATATGGTCAGGTATTGGTGGGGTGGTGGGGAGAAAACTGAAGCCCTGAGGGCCAGCAGAAAGAATGGAAATGGGCAATCTTGAGAGATTGGTAGGGGGACCCTCTAGAATGTTCCAGAGACCTGGAAGGTGAGAGACTCTTAGGTCTCAAATGAAGGAATCTTAGATGAAATGTGCTCCAGTGGGGAGAGAGAATTTGTAGAGTCCACCTCCAGTAGAAAGACAGGGCATTAAGTGGAGGGATGAGGTTGCCATCTGTACTGGATAGCTTTGTGTCAACTTGACACAGCTGGAGTTATCACAGTGAAAGGAGCTTCAGTTGGGAAAATGCCTCCATAAGATCCAGCTGTAAGGCATTTTCTCAATTAGTGATCAAGGGGGGAGATCTCCTTGTGGGTGGTGCCATCTCTGGGCTGGCAGTCTTGGGTTCTATAAGAGAGTGGACTGAGCAAGCCAGTGGAGGCAAGCCAGTAAAGAACATCCCTCCATGGCCTCTGCATCAGCTCCTGCTTTCTGACCTGCATGAGTTCCAGTCCTGCATCCTTTGGTGATTAACAGCAGTATGAAAATGTAAGCTGAATAAACCCTTTCCTCCCCAACTTGTTTCTTGGTCATGATGTTTGTGCAGGAATAGAAACCCTGACTAAGACACCATCCCACAGTCAAAAACTCCAATGCAGCATTGTTGCTGTCTGAAAGAACTGCAGGGACAAAAATAGAGAAGAGACTGAGGGAAAGGAGGTCCAGTGACAGACCGGAAGTGGGATCCAGATGAAGGGGAGGCTCCAAGGCTTGACACTATTTCTGATGCTTTGATGTGCTCACAGACAGAAACCTAGCATAGCTGCTCTCATAGAGGCCCAACAGACAGCTGAAAGAGTCAGATGGAGATACCTTACACCCACCCAATGGACAGAAGCTGGAGACAGCTTTGATTGAATTGGGGAAAATGTGAAAGAAGCTGAGAAGCTGAGACGAAGGGTGTCCCCATAGGAAGACCAGCAATCTTAACTAACCTAGACCCCTCAGATCTCTCAGGCACTGAGCCACAAACCAGACAGCATACACAAGCTGATATGAAGCCCCTGACATATATATATATATATATATATATATATATATATATATATATATATATATATAGCAGAGAACTGCCTCATCTGACTTCAGTGAGAAAAGACACATCTAACCCTCTAGAGAATTGAGGGCCCTGGGAGTAGGGAGGTCTAGTAGGGTGGGAGTAGGGGGTGCTTCGTGGAGACAGGGGTAGGAAGGTATGGAATGTGGAACAGAGGGCAGAGCAAGAAGCAGGCTGGTCTGTGAAAGAAAAGGTTAAAGAATAATCATAATATTAAAATGAAGTGAGCACAGCATTTTTCTATAGTCAGCTGCTATGAAAGACTATTGTAGATGCCCTACTAATACATTTTCATAAATATCATTGCCTACAACTTTCTCTTTAATTAGAGGGGCGTGTACTGAATTGCATATTCTGCTGACATGGCATTTTTTTCTGCATCACACCAATTTCAACCCATCAATGCAGAACTGACATCGTTGTGAAGAGTAGCTCATCCAAATCATGGTGTCCAACAATAATCCAGGGATACAGAGAATGTATATCAACAAGACAAAGACAATCTACAATGAACCTATACCCAATGTCATGCTAAATAGGGACTTTTACTAAAATCTGGAGAGTTTTCAAGATTCATTAGAACCACACGTATGATTCTAATCTTTGTTACAAGTCAGTGTTGTGATGTCAACATTGATTATTCGTTTGATAGGATCAAGAGTCACCTTCAAGAGAGATCTCTGGCAAGTGCTTGGAAATTTGTTTTTAGATTAAATTTAGGTGGGAAAACCCACCTAAACTCCTAGAATGAATTTTAAAAAGCAATAAAACCCCTATCACCATGGCTTTGGCTAAGCAAACTAAAATAAAAATAAATAACAGCAGTTTCAATGCTTGAATGAAACATTTTTTTTAATGTGCACACAAAGTAGGCTAGAAGTATGGGAATCTATACAAAGGAACTCTCAGTGCTAGGCCACAGTGGTGTAGACTAGGGCTTGACAGGATTGTTTCTTCATCTCAGTTTTATGTTGCTGTTCTAGTGAAGGAGGAACACTGAAGAATCTCACAACTGATTGTACTGGGTTGACCTGGTTCTGCTTGGATTCTAATACTAATATTGTTTCCTCAAAACCTGGTTGCTCCAGAGACAAGAGAGGCCACATGTAGACCCATGTGACCTATGCGACGTTTTCCCCAAGTTATTTCATTTTTTTTAATTGGATATTTTCTTTATTTACATTTCAAATGTTATCCCTTTTCCTGCCCCCCCCAGAATCCTCCTATGCCATCCTCCCTCTCCCTGCATCAATGAGGGTGTTCCCCTACCCACCCATTCATACCTGCCTCCTGCCCTCATATTCCCCTACACTGGAGCATTGCGCCTTCACAGGACCAAGGGCCTCTCCTCCCATTGATGCCAGATAAAGACACCCTCTGCTGCAAATGAAACTAGAGCCATATGTACTCCTTGGTTGCTATATTCGTCCCAGGGAGTTCTGGGGGTGGGGCAGTCTGGTTGGTTGATATTGTTGCTCTTCCTATGGGATTGCAAACCCCTTCAGATCCTTCAGTCCTTTCTATAACTCTCAATTGGAGACCCCGTGCTCAGTTCAATGGTTGGGTGTGACCATCCACCTCTGTATTTGTCAGGTACTGGCAAAGCCTCTCAGGAAACAGCTCTGTCAGGCTCTTGTCAACAAGCACTTCCTGGCATCCACAATAGTGTCTGGGTTTGGTGACTGTATATGGGATGGATCACCAGTTGGGGAAGCTTCTGGAAGGAAGGGGCAGCCTTTCCTTCAATCTCTGCTGCATACTTTGTCTCTGTATTTGCTCCTGTGAGTGTTTTGTTTCCCCTTCTTCGGTCTTCCTTCTTCTTGATTTTCATGTGGTCTGTGAATTGTATCTTTGGTATTCAGAGCTTTTGGGCTAATATCCACTTATCAGTGAGAGTAAATTATTTCTAAATGGTGGATAAAAATGCTGACAGCCAATAGCTGGGCTGAAGACTCTTAGGTGGTTTTAAGATTTCTGGGTCTGGGGGTCAGAGGAGAACAACAACGGGGAGAAGAAGCTGAAGAGGAAGAGAAAGTCACCATGGGTTAGGAGTCAAGGAAACATGGCCCTCAGGGCTGGCCAGTTGGAGTTAAGAGAAACCAGGATGAAACCTAGTAAGTAATAATTCAGGGTTATCAATAGGACACATATTTTAATAGTATAGAGGGTAGGTATCTGCCCAGATCTGGTGCTTATTAAGATTGTTGTAAACGTAAAATTATGAGTGTCTTTTTATCTGGGAACTGAATGATCAAGTTGGTGTAGAAACACAGGATGGAGATTTAAAATACACAAGAGGTCTATATTCATCCCTAACAAATAGGAGATTTCTTCATCCATTAGTGGGCATACAGATTGATTCCATATCTTAGCTGCTTTGCAATGTGACAGCATATACATGGATAATCTAATATAAAAATAGAAGAATGAGCTGAACAGAATATATTTCCACCAAGAGCTATATCCAAAAAGTTAATATCTTCACCTATCAGTACATTAGTACTTGAGATGAGGTGAGCACATATTTCAGTGGTAGACTTTCCTGCCCAATTTAAGAAAGATTCAGTCCTCAGCATTAAAAAATAATTAATTAGATATCTAAGTAAATTGGGATTATACATACTGCACCCAGAATGTGTGTATATTATATATATATAGCAAATGTTTCCAAAAATTCATGTACATTAGATAGGGATTTGTTTGAACATCTGAAGTATGGACATTTGTCAGAAATTTAATAGAAGCACCATATTTCCCAGTTATAGTGCTTTTAGTGTTTATCCAAAGGATATGCAATCTGTTTTAATGGTTCTAGCTTTATGATAGCTTTTCTTCTATTTTTGAAAGCTTGCATTGTAGATAAACTAGAAGCATATCTAGACTTCATCTTGACATCAAACATACTTAATGAAATGTAATAAAATTTAACTATCTATATTCATTCTAGTAGTTCACATGCTAAGTGACCTATCTTCTGAATTGTGATTGGAAAAAGAAAAGATACACATATTCTTAATACATGGCTGCAGTTTCCTGTAAATATGGGGTATAAATTGACTGTAAATCTACCTGTGAGACTATCATCCTTATACAGGCAGTTTGGTATGGGAAAAATCTAGCCAAATTATCCATAAGTGTAAGACTTTGGGAATATATTAAATATTGATAATGGTATAGATTGTAATAGTCTCTCTCCTAACACTGAAGTAAATGGAAATAAAAATCTGACTGTCTGTATTTAAATGACTACAAAAGGGGGAAATTTTGGGACTCATACTCCAACCATGGATAACAGACATTAATTCACACAGAGAAAACAAATACATTTGACTCCTTTTGTTCATGTGTATAAGCATTCCTACATACTGAAACATGCACAGTTACATAATTTGCCATTTATTTTGTATCACATAAAATGTTGTAACAGGTTTAAAATTAAAATTGCTGCATGGGACTAAGATAGTAAACATTATATGAAATCTTAACTATTCTGTATTGAATAGAAAAGATACATTAACATGGGAAAATAGCTTTATAATATCCAAACATCTATGTTCTATACATATGTATACCTATAATCTATATTCTAATGGAATAAACCATTAACCAGATATGAGAGGGGACAAATATACAGTAGAACTTATGTGCAGGTGTTGTTCTTTTTCTCTTGAAGACACCTGTGATTACCTTAATCATTAGAGAAAAATAATTTATTAAAAGTATTCTACTAGCACAGAGATTTGCAGATCATTCTTATTTGTCCTTTCCTAACCAAGCCATATGTAGAATGTCTGAGGCCACTTATACCAAGCCTTAGCCTTGCTCACATTTAAACCTTACTAATGAGAAACTGAAAGACTAGAAGGGGAATCAAAACAGCAAAACACCTACCTAGTCCAAAATGTCTTTGCAAAATAGTAATTTAGATTTAAATATTCTTTAAATCTTTTTTAATGCAACAATACCTGGTAACCAATAAAGTTGATCTCTGTCACTTTCCAACATATCTGAAAAGTGTCCTGATTTTAAAGCTTATCCAAGTTTAGCAATTAAATGGGACAAGTAGATGACCATTAGTACACATTTTCAGTTTGAATACATTGAGAATGTGAGATAAGATTCTGATCTAAAATACTATTCATTCAAAGTGACTCTAAAAGTATAAACATCTCTGCATCATCCATTTCCATGATCCAACATTTAGATGGCCCAATACAAATTGACCAAATTCAGCTTTACTAACTAGTATGACAATGGCAAATAGTAAACATGATAAATATTGAGGCTTTTGGGATCCCCAATATATGTTCCAATTGACAGTCATTTCTTGGGAGTTGAAGGAAATATTGAACATTAGACAGCAGTTCAGGAAAGTATACCCTGTCCCCTGAAAGGTTCAGTCAGCACCTGACTAAGACAGATGCAGACACTCATAGCCAACCATAATATTGATCCTGGAAACCCCAATGGAAAAGATAGAGTAATGACTGAAGGGAGGTGAAGGCAATGGCAACCCCATAAAAAGAACAATATCAATTAACTGGATGCCTTAGAGCTCCCAGGGACTAAACCACCAACCAAAGATTGCACATGGAGGGCTCCAGATACATATGTAGCAGAGGATTGACTTATCTGGCATCAATAGGAGGGGAAGCCTTTGGTCCTGTGGAAGCTTGATGCCCTAACATAGGGAGATGCTAGAGGGGTGAGACTTGAGTGGATGGGTGGATGGAGGAGCAACCCTCTTAGAGACAAAGGGGACCAGGGGATGAGATGGGAGGTTTGCAGAGGGGAGACTAGAAAGCGAGACATTTGAAATGTAAATAAATGTAATAACAAACAAACAAACACCACAGCTCAATAAGAAATGCTTGTATATTGACACTACCCTTCTCAATTAACTGACAGAAAACAAACATAAATGAGAAATTAATGAGAATGAGTTGGTAAATCTAAGCCTGTGTGTCTGATGTTGCTCTGTAACATTGCTTCTATTGCCTTTTCAGCTAGAACAGGGCTAGGGCAATGGCCATAGCTTTCAATCTGGAAGGGAAAATACTGGGAAGGAGACATCACAGGTAAGACAAATGACATATCTTTGTCAACAATCAGTGCTAGTAACAGAATTAGTTAACACACCAAGGGTCTAACTTTTCAGTGTTTAGGATAAATTCCAGCATAACCCTCAGAGCAAGAGTCTTAACCAGATGCTCAAAACGCAGGAAAGACCTTTATTGTAAAGTTTCCACATAAATAATTTATATTGTCTTCAGAACTTTATTTTTTAGTTTTTTTTTTTTTTTTTTGGATGAGAGTTTTTTTCCACCTAAACATGTGTGTTTATACAAGAGTTCAAGATCCAGAACTACACAAGAAATTCTATTACTTCCCTTTCATCTTGTTTTAAATGTGAAGCAGGGGGAGTAATGAATTGCTTCATATGTTATGTCGGTGAGTTGTTGAGTCTTCATGAAAACTGATAATAGAGTGCATGAACTCAGCTCAGGTACTCTGAAATGGTAAATTATGGGTCTATTTTCTACCATTTCACAAAATGCTCTGCTCTAACTTCTGTTTGTAATTAGTTACTTTGGAAAGAGCTAGCTCAATGTGTTAGTTTCTTTGAATTATCAGCATATATTGAAGACAAACTGCATCTTCTGAAGAAATTGTGCCCTCAAAGGAATTATTTGTCTTGTGCTAACGGTCTTTTATTTGATTTGTAGAGTTTGGGTTAGGTTTCAGGCATGGACTGAAATTAGTGTGGTACAGACCTTTGAGCATATGTGATCATAACACTAGATTCTCAACTCCTGTTTCCTAAAGGAAAATATATTCCAGAATCACATAGCTGGAAGCAACATCCACATAAATGTTATAGCGCAGAATTAATGCAAAGAAGTGAAGAGCTCAGGACAGCTCAAGAGACTTACACATTTGATAAGAAGAAGTTGTTATATATTTGTTTTATAATTTTTAATTATTAAGATGGCACAATATTACATATAAATCTGACTGAGACTACTATAAAATTAAATGTAAGTATTCCTTGTATTTACATTTTTCTAATATATTCAAAACAACACCAAATATTAAATGACTACTTGGAGTCACTAATCCAAATTTCAATCAATTTAATTCTAATAAAATTACTACCTTAAGAAAAGTACATTTTAAAAAATTAATTCACAAAGAAATATTAGTTAAGTTATTAAGTCCATAACTTAATATAGGCTGTATGTATAATATCCATTATAAATACAATTTGTGTGTTAAAATGGGGTCCCATGTCCAGTAGGGGCTCTGGCCTTTGGACAAAGCAGGACCTGGGAAACTTGCTTGTGTGCGCCCCACACAGCCACTGGGCAGGAGTTCAGCTGTGAGAAGTCACAGAACCCCACTCCAGGGGTGGGGGAGCACAGTCTGAGGTCCCCGGGGAACCTGCTGGAGTTGGCTCAGGATCCCTTGGTCTGCACAGAGGCCGGGGACTGCAGGTTCTAGCTCTTGGACACTGCAGAAGCTCCTAAGAATGGAGCAGGGTCCTTAGGGCAAGCTCTGGCCAGGGGCAGAAGGGAAAAGGGGAGGAGGAGAGAGCTCCTGCTGCTTCCCCCACCACCACACACACACCCTGGGATGAGAGTCCTAGGTTTGTTCAGTCAACAGCTTGGCTTGGTGGAAGCTGTGGCTTGGAGCATGGGGAGGCCTCCTGTGTGAGACTAGATGTGCAGCTCTTTTGAGGAAGACCTGCTCCATTGCTCTACAACAGAGGATCCTGAGGGGAAGAGACAGTCTGTTGTTTTAAGATGTTTATTGTAGAAAGGGACAGAATAGGGAAGTTGAGGCTGGCAATAGCTATGTGGAGATGGAGGAAGGGAGTGTGGAGAGTGGTAGGGGAAGGGAGTGTGGAGAGTGGAGTTCAGAGAGGGGAGAAGGGAGTGTGGAGAGGGGGAACAAGAGGGCAAAAGAGAAGCAAGCAGAAAGCAGGAATAAGAGTAAGAACAAGGGCTGGAGAGATGGCTCAGCTGTTAAAGGCTAGGCTCACAACCATAAAATATAAGAGTAAGAACAAGAGAGGGAGGAGGGGACAAGCAGCCCCTTTTATAGTGGGCCAGGCCTACCTGGCTGTTGCCAGGTAACGGTGGGGAGGAACATGCCTGGAAGTGGCCAGGTAACTTTGGGGGTTGAGTCCAGACACAATACCAGGAGCTTGGGGCATTTCTCTACCTGACTGATGGCCACAGAATTATGGAGTTGAGGCCTCCTGTAAGGAGCCTAGTATATGGGAGCATGGCAAACAGGCTTTCTGTCCCCTGCAGAGTTATCTTCTGGGTCTTGGGGTTTAGACCTAGCTCAACCAGAAAACAGGCTGCCTTTCAAGATCCCACAACAATGTACTAAGAATATTAACTTTACTTAAAATGGTCTCAGAAAATTAAAGTGTAGAATTTCCACCAGGAAATGCAGTATATGTCTCATGTGTCTTTGAGATTCTAGGACCTCCAGAAAGTAACTAAAACTACTGATATAATGTTATCATCAATTCACTGTGTTTTCTGTACATATATCCATGTCCATGTAAAGTTTGATCCATTTACTATAAACAGTAAGAAAAAATTATATGCTCAGGAGTCATAAGGAACAAACATACAAAACATAAAACAAAAAAGAATAAACACTGTAGGAAAGTAAATCAATATAGATCCAAGAAAAACCCACAAAATTATGTTATATGAATTAATACACATCTTTGATAGCAATTCAGTACTAATGATCTCAATTCTATAATAAAAGGATACTAACAATTTTTGATCACATAGTAGATCCATCATTTTTCTAAATCCAAGAAACATGCTTCACCATCAATGATAGATACCACCTGAGGTTACAAGATTTGCAAGTTTTACTCCAAACTAAAGGACCTAAGAAATGACAAGGCATAGCTATCCTAATATTTGACAAGACAGACTTCAAGCCAAATCTAATCAGAATGATAAAAATGGAAAAGTCATATTGACTAAATAAAAAAATCCATCAAAAGGATATTACAAACCTAACTTTTGTACATCAAGTACAAGTGACATCAAATTTTGTAAAATACACACTGTTATATCTGAAAATATTGATCTCAATATAATGTTTATAGATAATTTCAAAATCCCACTTTTGCCAATACACAGGCCATTGGTAAAAGCATAAGTAATAAATGTCCAGCTGTGGGTACATAGTACAGGCTAGAAAATAAAGGGTGGAGATACTGAACAAAGACATGGTTCATATCAAGCATAGATAAAAAATTAAATAAGTAATATATTATTATATTAATCAGACCAGTGTGTGATACCAAACTTATGAATTACTTTTATCTGAATTTTTTATTAAGAAATTTTAGAGAAATTTTCATTAAGAAATTCTATATAATAATCTAATATGTGAATTAGAAACTATTAATAATAGTAGTATTATACGTATTATAGTAAATGGAATTTTACTGATTTTGATGATATATATATATATATATATATACATAAATATATAATATGTACTGCATTACAGTTGTAACTTTCAGCAAATTACTTTTCCGATTATTTAAGAGCCTTTACTTACCTTCTACATTATTTCAGTTCTGTGTTTTTTAAGCTGTATTTTCCTTAATTTAATTAAATTAAGACCATAAAATACCTTAATACATCAAGTTTATAATGCAAAAATGCAAAAATCTGTTATAACTCTGGTAGTGAAAATTTTCCTCCTTTCTTCCTTTTTGTTCCTTTTTTCTTTTCTTCTTCAGTTCTTTCTTTCTTTCTTTTTTTTTTGCTTTCTTTTCTTTTCGTATTTTTGTTCTTATTTTTGAGTTACAAATAATGTGCAATTCATTCTTTATGATTGAAACTTAATTGTGAACTTTGTACCAAGGCTACTTAAAAGAGTGGGGAGACCTTTGCCAAATTTTGATATAACTTGTCCACTTACATATACAATTTCCTTAGATGTAAATACTGTGTCTAAAGACAGTGTAGTGCTAACAGTGTCAACCTCTACTCTAAAAACGTTCTTAATAAGGTAATTAGATGGATTGGATATAGAGACACTAAAGAAAAACCTATGGTGTCATTATATCATATGTTAACTTACAAAATGTCCCATACATTTTATTCAAAACAAAGCTCAAAGATTGAAGGTATCAGTAAACAGAACAATCCTACAGAAAACAGTGAACACATTAGCTCTACAGAGGAATTAGTTGATGATTGACTCTAAAAGAGGGACTTGTTCTCTTGCTTCAGAAATACTCTTTAAAACTTCTCTACATCATGCTAGTTGTAAAGATGAATAATCTTCAGAGCTGTATTATGTGAATCCATGTATTCATTATATGATAAAGATATACTTCTTCACTGTATTGAATGTAAGTTATAATAATTAGCTTAAAATTTTCTTACTACAAAACGTAATTCCTAGTTAGAGTCATAATTCCCTATATAAAGTAATTCATCTCATAAAACCATATGCATTTGATAGACTTCTTAAGCCAATATTTTGTTAAAATGTATAATTATAATCACATTTTTCAATTTTATTTATCAAGATAAAACAATGGGATGTGTTACTTGATGAGATATTTGCCTAGTCTAAATCACTAAAAATAATTTGAGTATTTCTTGACAAATCAAGACCTCCAAATAGAGTCACCCATCGTTTCTTAATTTTTATTACTATAATTTTCTTCTAAGTCAAATGTAGTAATATTGGATCCATAATAAACTCTGATTGCCAACCACATTGCTGTTCCTAACATAATGATAACTACACTAAAGTCTGCAAAGTAAATTAAGTAGATTTTTAAGGTTATATTACTAATACTAATCTACATAAAATGAAGTAAATTATTATAACATCATTTAAGTAATATGACATTAATTTCTGTTAAAATAAATATAGAACAGTCTTTCAAAACTAATTTAACATATGGTAAGATGAGGACACACTTTTAAAGACTGAATTTTATAAAAATAATATAAAAGGACATTATCCTTAGTGAAGTAACCCAATCACAAAAGAAGTTACTAGCTATGCACTCACTGATAAGTGGATATTAGTCCAAAAACTTAGAATATCCAAGATACAATTTGCAAAACACAAGAAAACCAAGAAGAAGGAAGACCAACATGTGGAGACTTCATTCCTCCTTAGAATAGGGAACAAAATACCCATGAAAGGAGTTACAGAGCCAAAGTTTGGAGCTAAGATGAAATGATGGACTATTTAGAGCCTACCCCACCTGGGGGTCCATCCCATCATCAGCTATCAAACCCAGATACTATTGCACATGCCAGCAAGATTTTGCAGAAGGGACCCTGACATAGCAGCCTCTTGTGAGGCTATGCCAGTGCCTGGCAAACACAGAAGTGGATGCTCACAGTCAGCTATTGGATGGAACACAGGGCCTCCAATGGAGGAGCTTGAGAAAGTACCCAAGGAGCTGAAGGGGTCTGCAACCCTATAGGTGGAACAACAATATGAACTAACCAGTACCCCCTGAGGTTGTGTCTCTAGCTGCATATGTAGTAGAAGATGGCCTGTTTGGCTATCATTGGGAAGAGAGGTCCCTTGGTCTTGCAAACTTTATATGCCCCAGTACAGGGGAAGGCCAGGGCCAAGAAGTGGGAGTGGGTAGGTAGGGGAGCAGGAGCAGGGGGAGGGTATAGGGAACTTTTGGGATAGCATTTGAAATTTAAGTAAAGAAAATATCTAATAAAAAATATTATTAATTTTCAGGAAATAAAATATACTTATTGATAATATGTATAGGAATAGATGCATTGGCAAGGGATCACATCCAAAAATCTTCTAGGTCTATATCATCCAAGCATATTTCAGACATGCTTTGAAGTACAGTATGATTTGGATGAAATGCAGACTCACACTTATTGCACAGATTTCATCCATAACAACGAAGATAAGGTTAGTTTGTAGAAGGAAGCAGCTATGCTTGAAAATGACATCTAATTTTGGGCAGACAAAGTGACAAATCAAAGAAAGATTTAACAGAGTAAGTCAAAGGTAGGATATGACCAACTCTCAGGAGAATAGCTCAAGAAAGAGAGGTTACTTAAGAGTAGAGGGAAAGAGAAAAGAAAAGGGGGTATAACAGTTTTACTGAGATAGTTTTACAGAGAGAGGTGGCAGAAAGAACAAGCTAGACACAGGTGAAGACAAAAAGAGCCAGAGAATGAAAAGGAGTCAGAAGATTAGAACATATTGCCAAATGTAGCATGAAACCAGGCAGAACAATTCAGTCAAAAGCTAAGAGAAGTCAACCAGATAGAATCAGTCAACTTTGAGAATGAGATTTTAAGGAGCCTAGGAGCTTCCAAGCCTAGACCTATGGATGGTTAGAAGAATGAAAGAAATATCCTGGTCTCAACTGAGCACAGGGACCCCAATGAAGGAGCTAGAGAAGGCACCCAAGGAGCTGAATGGGTTTGCAACCCCATAGGAGGAACAACAATATGATCTAACCAGTACCCCCAGAACCCCCTGGGAATAAATCACCAACCAAAGAATACATATGGTGGGACTTATGGCTCTAGCTGCATATGCAGCAGAGGATGGCCTACTTGGTCATCACTGGGAGGAGAGGTCCTTGGTCCTGTGAAGGCTCTAAGCCCCAGTATAGGGGAATGTCAGGGACAGGCAGCAGGTGAGGGTGGGTTGGTGAGCGGGGGGGTGGGGGTGGGGGTGGGGGTGGGGGGATAGAGGTTTTTTAGAGGGGAAACCAGGAAAGGGGACAACATTTGAAATGTAAATAGAGTAAATATCTAATTAAAAAAATAAAAAACGCTGTAAGTTCAAAAAGAAAAGAAGGAAAGAAAAGAGAAGAGAAGAGAAAAGAAAAGAAAAGAAAAGAAAAGAAAGAAAAGAAAAGAAAAGAAAAGAAAAGAAAAGAAAAGAAAAGAAAAGAAAAGAAACTCCTGTATCAAACTGAGAATCTAAAACAGGACAGTAATACAGAAAACACTCAGTAAAAACTTCCTGTACATTTACTAACAATAAAGGATTAATATTAGATATAGATATAGATATAGATAGATATAGATATAGATATAGATATAGTGCCTTCATAACCTAACCCTAGAGAGGAGAGTGAGAGACAGAGATAGAGAGAGACAGAGAGGCAGAAAGACAGATAGAGAGTAAGAGACTGTAGGAAATGAAACAAAATACAAATGAAGATATTAAGTATATAAACTTAATGTTAACAAAGGTAGGTACTAAAAGTAAGGGATGGCTTTTATCAAAAGAGAAGATAAGAAAAATATTTAATTACTGATTGCTATACATGAACTTTTACATAACATTTGTCTAGTCACTCTTTGTTGTATCAGTATTCATTTTTGTATAAGATAATTTTACCTACTGATAAAGCACACATCACTATTTTTTTCTGTAACTTGTATTTGGTTACTTCGGTATTTCTTTTTAGAAAAATGAGAATAAGTAAATTAAAAAGAACAGAATCAATCCAATTTAATAATTGTGGCATGTTGCAAATATTACTACAACACATACAGAATATATGGCAAATGATGAAGAACATGCATTTCAATGTTTTCATTGTGAAATGGGTTTTAGGATGGAGTGTGTCAACAAATTTCTCTGAGGTCCTGTGGTTTCCTTTCTGTCCTGCTTCTGAGTCGATTTGGGGAGGGGGAATGCAGTGAGTTTGACTGTGCTTATCCTGGACCTGCCTGGGCAGGTGCTGGGCTGTAGGGAAGCACAGATACACCACTGCAAGGGGAGGGAAAGTACAGTCTGAGATATGGAAAAACCAGCTGGTTCAGTTGTCCTGGACCTGAGACAAGGCCAGGGCCATGGGTTTCTCTGATACTTGGAAATCCAGGAACTACGGGGAATGGGCAGAGTCTAGCCCAGAGCCAGGAAAATGGGGAACTCTGTCTTGTCCCAGAGGTGATGTCCTTAACATGGGGGAGGCAGGTTGGAAGTGCACAGAGGCCTGCCTTCCTTCTATAGGAGATTAAAGCTAGGGTTCTGTAGGTCAATGTCTTATCCATGGCTCCCCACAAAAATCTTTGTTTGTTTGTTTGTTTCTTTGTTTTGTTTTTTCGAGACATGGTTCCCCACAAAAATATTTGTTTGTTTTGTTTTGTTTTTTCGAGACAGGGTTTCTCTGTGTAGCTTTGGTTGTCCTGGAACTCACACTGTAGACAAGGCTGACCTCCAACTCAGAAATCTGCCTGCCTCTGCCTCCCAAGTGCTGGCATTAAAGACAGGCACTACCATTTCCTGGCTCCAAGAAAAGATCTTGATGAAGGAGACAGTGTATGGTTCTAAACTGTTTATTGACTATTCACTGAGAAAAATGGATGCATACTGTACCGTACAGTTCCTCCCTGGGTGCACCTTTAACAGGGAGGAAGGTCTGGGAAGGAAAGCTTATTTGCTAAGCCCTCAGGGCCTATAGGTACCTCATTAGCATGGAGGACTGGGTTCTGGGCTTATATGACCACAGGTCACATTTCCTTATGTGAATCTGGCAAGGGGTCGGGAGTCACCTGAGTCTCAGGATTTTGCCCACCGAGTCTCCAGACTTCGACATGCTCTACCTTACCCAGATTTCTGGCATGGTTTTACCATCCAACAGGTCCCAACTTTCCTAATGAAAATTTCCCTGTATGGTTATTTTCTAGATCCTGAATTTTAGATAAACTTGTATGAGTTCTGGAATGGAGTGTTTATTCTAGAAAATGAGCATTCTCAGGCTTGATCCTTAACTATGCTTGAAAATATTTTTGAAGCTTAATAATCCTTTTTTCACCTTATACTTTTCATATATTCTTCAGAGTAGGAAAAATCAGAGATTGTAAGGAGACACTAAAATAAAATTATTTAACATTTGACACTCCAAATATCCTCTGGCAGTATCCCCATACTGATGTCAGCTTCATGTCTGTCCCTGAATAACTAATACTCCCGTAGGGCAACTCACTCTCAGAGTAGTACAAGCACCTCCAAAGATCAAATGCACTAATGTTTTTACTCCGAGTGGCGTGTATGAAGTTGTACTTCAGCCTCAACAATAGATGATATCATGCTTTAATGAGCAAACTGTTGAATCATAAAACAAATATTTAATGTCTGACAAGCACTTGAATAGGAACAGATGACTGAAAACACTCCAGAAGGATCTACAGGAAAAGGAATAATTAAAATTGAACTCAGTATACTAGTTTAAAAGAAACCAGTCCTACAAAGAAAATCATTTCTAAGGCCTATATTTTATACATTTAGACTTTGGCTCTTATACTCTTTCTAAATAACATAGTTCCTGGAGTTTTCATTTTATTCTTTTTTTTTTAAGATTTTTACTTAAATATTATTATATCTATTTTTAAATTTTTATATGTATTAGTGTGTCTGTCTGTCTGCCTGTGTGTATGTATGTTCACCATGTATGTGCAGTGTGTCCTTGGAGGTCACAAAAAGGCTGTTGGAGCCTCTGGAACTGGAATTATGGGGTTGAGCCATCATGTGGGTATTGGGAACTGAACCCAAGTCCTCAGCAAGACCAGTGACTACTCTTAACCTTGGAGCCATCTCTTCAGCTCTCAATGCTTTTGTAAAAAGTTCTCTTTCTAAAACTTGTACTGAGTTTGTTCTTTGAAAGTTTCATATATGTACAAGGTGTATTCTGATCCCTACACTCCTTCAGCTCCTTTTCCCGTTCATTACCCTTTCTCTCCTCAAAGTCCTCTTCCCACATTCATGATTGTTATTATAGTTTATAAACAATATTTGTAATATTTTAAATTATTTAGTGTGGGTAATACCAATGTTGATACCACTGCACATATGTGGAGGTCAGGTGTGTGTTACATGTGTGGGAACACATGCAACAGCACATGGATAGTGCTCAGAGCATCAATTTCAGGAATCAAGCCTCTCTTTTCACCATGTGTTTCTGAGAGCCTGAACTTAGGGCCTGAACTGAGGGCCTGTTGAGCCTCCTCTTCAACCCCCTTGTTTTGTTTTGTTTTTGAGAGCCACTGTGTTTTCTTTATACTGCAGAGGCACCACTGAGGTAGTAGCATTTGGATCTTCTAAATCTTTAACCCCAGCCCTTTGTAACCACGGATCTATTACTACTTCAGTAATCAAAGAGCTATGCTCTCGCACCCATTAGAATAGCTATTGCCATAAAAATGGGTGATATCAATTGCTAGTCAGGAACTGAAGAGAAAGGAAGAAATACTACACCTTGGTCACTATGATAAAAGAGCATTGCAGTCTCAAAATATAATCATAGTACTCGATGAGTGTTTGGGGAGGGATTGAGAGACCCAACAAGGACAGCAACTCCACAGGAAGACCTAATCTAGACTCTTGAGGACCTTCAGAGTCTAAACCAGTAGCTAAAGAGCTAGAACAGGCTGGATGGAGCAACACCCCCCACACTCCTTTCCCTGTTCCTCTCACACATGCTTCAGATGTGCAGCTTGGTTTTCATACCGCTCCCCAAAACCAGGGTCTCTCCTTGCTTGACTCTGCTGCCTGCTTGTGGATCCCATCCTCCTAACTTGGCTTATTTGTCTGGCCTCAGAAGGGTAGGATGCAGCTAGGCCTGCAGTGACTTTAAGTGCCAGGATTGATTGGTATCAACTAAGGCCCTTTCACTTCTCAGAAGAGAAGGTGATGGGGGATGGGAAGAAGGGTTGTATGAGGAGAGGATGGAGAAGAGAGGAGGTGCTGTCATCAGATGTTAAGTGAATAAATAAATTAATTAATGGAAAAGAAATTCTGTGTGGAGTTTGATCGTATCACATTCTGTTTGTTTGTGTTGGGAGGCACTTTGTGCCTTGTGAGAATGTCGACATAAAAGATGCTCAGGATCTTTTCAGAGCGGACCTTGACACTATTGGTAGTGTGTTCATTTCTCTCACGATTTTACTATCAAGAAATAGAAGCTGTCAGTCATTAAAATGGAAAGCAAACAGCCATGTGCCTGTCTGAGGATAAAATTGGATTTCTCTGTCTGGCTTTTGCTGATTCTCTTTTATTCCACAAAACAAATTGCTTTTCGACGGCGTCGCTATTAGCAGGAAAGCTTCTGCTAGGACAGGTAGCACTGAAAGCTTATTAGGGGGAATACTTTGTATTCACTGCTGAATTTCAAATCTTTGGAGAATAGATTTACAAAATACAAAACTCATTTTTGAAGTTGTATGCAATTTCAAGTTTGTAATGTTTTTCACTTTTATTCCAATATCCTTCTTATTGCATTCATTGCTAACACATCACACATTTCACAGTTATTGACAGTGCAATATTTTATTTTGGAAGCAATAAACAACTTTAGCAAACGGCTGCAGTGTTCAGCAAGAATAGATGAACTTAGATTAACTCTCAAATTAAAAAAATAGTTCACAATTATATAATCTTTTTGAGATATTTTAGATACTATTTTAATTAAGTACTATAATACTGCTAAGTATTATAATTTATGAGTAGAATTTTTTGAGTAACTTATTACCTTTAAATAGACTGAGAAATGGAATATTCATTTTGTAATATTTATAAGTATATAGGTTTATATTATTTAAAAGAAATTTAAGTATAGATTATGTAATGAATTCTTTTACTGTTTACATCTGTAAACAACAAAGTACAATTTCATGTAAAAACAAAAATCAAGTTAAAAGTGAGATTGTCTAAATCGGTTAACATTTTTTAAAATGAATTTTACTAATATTTATAGAAAAGTAATAAGTTATATATGGATGTGAGAGAACAACTTGTGAGAATTAGTTTTCACCTTTACCGTGTAGGTCCTGGGGATTGAACTCATGTCTTGGGGCTCAGCAAGAGTCCATATTTATTAAAATGCTGAGATTCTTGCCAGTTCCAACTAAAAAATATTATATTAGTTCTTTGATAATTTTACATAGTGGGTATTGATCATATATATCCAGTTCCCCAACTCTTCCCAGATCAACCCCTCTTCCTTTCCCATACAACTATTTGTTCTCAGATTTTTACACCCATCAAGTTCAGTTTTTACCACCCTTATGTAACTGCCTCTGTGGCCTTCCACTGGAGCATGGGAAGGACTCTATCCTTAAGGAAAATGACTCTCATTTCCCAGAAGCTGTCACTTGCTGACAGCTCTTCTGCTAGGTGTGAGATTTTGTGCCTAGTCTTCTTCAGGCCTTGTGCATGATGTATCAAATACTGTGAATTAATAGATGTAACTGCTTTGTTCTTTCTAGAAAAGAAAGATGCTTCTTTGTCGTCTAGCACGTCCTCTAACTCTTACAATCATTCACCTCCTTCCTATATATGTGGGCCCTGGGGGGCAGCTCTGTGAATATGAATATGTGTGTATGTACATATGTATGTATGTATGCACGCATATATGTATTTTGGCTGATTACTCAACAGCCTCATGTTGTCTACACCTTGACCAGTTTGTGGGTCTCCATTCTAATTACCATCTACTGAAAGTAGAATCTTATCAGATGAGAGTTGAGCCTTTTCTTGTTTTTGATTTTAAATAAATAAATTACATTATACATTTATGTTAGATGACATAGTTTGTAAGATACACACATAATTAATAAAATTATTGCTATGGTATGCTAAGTTACCACATCTAGTATCTTCCACAGCTCCCCATTCTACCCATGGAATACTAGGTATTTTCACATTTAACTAAAATTACAAGCACTTTAAAATTTTATCAATTATGATTATTAATGAATATATATGAAACAGTTTTACATATTATTAAATAATTTGATTTAATAACCTATTAGTTCACTAAATGTTCATTCACTGGTCCTTGTGCTTATTATCAAGAGAACTATTTAAATAAGATATGACAGTGTTTCTGAACTGGTTTAAGAACATACACATCTGTGGTCATAATAACCACTATGTAATTAAACATCTAACCACTTTAACAGATAGGTGCAGATAATTGATCATTGTGTTGGAATATTCACTAGAGAATAGAAATCAGACATTAGTGTAAACAAATACAAAACCTCTATTCACTAGTTTGCAACTACACAGGGTGGTCCAGATTCCAGTGTAGCATCGAGCCTTTCTTGGATTAAAAACAATGTTCTGGGATCACATACTTCAGTAAACAAGAAAACTTCTCCAGAAACAGAACTACAGAAACCAACAAAGCAAGGTTAGTACATTTAGAGACGTACCAAGAACTATAGACTTTGATGGATTAGGTCTTCCTTTTAGTTTTGGCAGGTAGTTGCTGTCGACATGCTGAGTTTTACATTATGTATGGTATTTACATCATGGAGTCAGTTGTACTGAGGTCTGGGAGTCTACCTATTGCATTCCCCACTGGTCTTTTTGAATGAATCATATTATGAACTCACTCTATAGTTAATTGTCGTTGGCCCTAATGGCCATTAATTTTACTGAACTGATAGATAATTGGCCACACATTTGAATATTTATAGCCCTGTCATTAATCTAATCAGAATGAAAATTAAATATCCAACCAGTGCTTATTGCAGAGTAGTTAACCAGAGGGACCAAGAGAACAGAGATTGGTACCAGTTATCTGAGTAATGACATTGTCTCTCAGTTTTACAACCCCAGTATTTTTTTTTTTCATTTGAAACTCCCTCATTCCTGAGAATTAGGAGTCCCATTTGTAGGGCATATACTCCTATCTCAAAATATAAGCTCCCATATCTTTACTCCCTCCAACATACCCAAACACTTAAAGTGGGCCTTAAGGAGCAAAGGTCAAAATAGTAATATGGGTTTCTGGTCTATAGATACATGAACTATCACCTCCTCCCCTGTTTTTTGCAGTTCCCAGGTCCTGGCCTGAAGGTAGTGGGAATTGGACCATGACACTGTACTCATTCCCATAGGACAAAGTACAAGAATCAGAAGGTAGAGGGATAGAGTGAGTGAAACGTCCTAGAGTCCAGTGAAACCTTAATTTTAATGGGTTCATATTGAGGAGAGAGTCTAGTTGGCAGTGGCACCCATGGCTTCTGCTTTCTTAACTTGGATGTGCTGGATCCATGATGTAATGCCAGCTCCCTTTACAGCTATAGGAATCTAGAGAATCTCCATGTAGGGCCCATTTCAAGTTGTTTCCAGTGATTCTTTGGTTATCTGCTTGACCCAGATGGTATCATTAGACCTGAACAAGTAGAAAACTATTCCAGGACTCAGAAGTGTCTCAGTACATTGCCTATATGAAGGACTGGAGGGGTTATAGTGACTTTAGAAAAGAGAGGCAAGAAAAATTGACTGACTACTGGTCTTTGGGCCTAGAGAGCAGTGAGGGAGGTCTCTCCAACATAATTACACAGGGAATAAATCCCTCACTATATGGAGTGCAGGGAGTCAAATGCTAAACAAAGTAAGAAGGTCTATCTACCATGCACTGGTCTCTATTGAGAGATTTTTTTGGAGTTTCTTTTAACATTCTGTTTATTCTATATGCCAGCTCAGAACTCTGAGGTCTCTACGCACAATGATGATTTTAATCTATGCTGAAAGTGTCAGCTATTTTTAAGATTGGCCATGAAAGCTAGGCACTTTTCAGACCCCGGTGCAGAGAGCTGGTGCAAATCAGGAACCACTTCCTAGAGGAGCTTTTAAGCTACTATTTGAGAAGTTTCAGTGCAGGTGAGGAACACTTTTACCAACCTAGAAAATGTATCTATTAAAACTCGCTAGTACTTTTATTTTCTCAGTGAAGTCAGGTTTCTCGGGTTTTGCTGGAGTGTTCACTTCTCCTTTGGATTCCTTCGTGAATAAGGTCTCTCTTTTTATGATTTACGTGAGCACAAAACAAAACTGGCATCTATCTGAGACATGCTAAGCCAGGCAATCCAGTTTAGGTATAACAAGTCTTGGTCTGAGCCACTCAGAAAGTTTTGTGAACCCCAGATAAGTAGCCTGGGGAAGGTCATTCACCAAATTCCTTCCAACTGTTTCTGGGAGAAGGATCTTTCCCTCTGATGTCCTCCACCAACCCATCTGTGGGCTCAAGCTATTTTTCTCTTCGCATCTTCTTTTTCTTCTTACATGTACCCTGGAGTCTCAGGCAACACTGGAACACAGTATGTTATCAGAGTATCAGTGGGCCCTATTGGTCATAGGACCATTTGCTAGGCAGCCAGATCAGCATCCTGGTTACCCCTTGCCCCAGGGGAGTCTCTTGCATTTTAATATCTTATGGCAGAGGAGGATGTACGCAGTGGTGGACTTTTCTTTTCTTCATATGAAAGCATGGGTCAGATTGATCAGTCATGCTCTCTGGTACATGACTTTGCATCAGAAAAGAGGGTAGCAGGATTTGTAGTGAGGGGTTTATCAAAGTAGATTCACAGGTCAGCCTAGAGTGTGGCCTAGTATTAGTCACACAGGCATGAATTTAGAGAACTAGCATTCTGATGTGCCTTAGAGGAGAATATCATTGGTATGGGGTTTTGCGGTTATAAGATGCTAACCCAGAATTTATTTGTTTGCTTTCTTTCTTTAAACTGGCAGTGCCCATCACAGCTCTTAAAGACGTGGTCCATCCTGTGGCTACAGGGTCTACTCATTTGGACAGTTATGTCACAAGGAATTTCCATGGCACCTGAAGTTTGAGCTAATACCCTTTTTGTCTTTTGTTTTATGGAAAAACAGAAAAAAATATTTTGAGACATCTGGAAGTTGTAAGACTGAAGCGAAAGCCCAAGTTATTTTTAAAGTCTCAAATACCTTTTGTTTAGTCTCAGTCCACTGTTGAGATGCAATGCCCACTGTTGCGCTGATATATAGGGGCTTTGGTATCTAGAGGCAGCAATATCTAACTGTACCTAAGAACCTGTCTCTTAATCTCTGGAGGTGGGATCTGAATGATTGCAGCAATCATACTCTAAGACAGGGTTCTTCTGTCGCCTGTTATCCTGTCAGCTGGTAGCCGAGATAGGTAGCTTATGATGTACAAAGTTGGACTTTTTTTCTTTTTTCTCCACTGACAGTCAATATCTCAATGTTTTTACTCTTGTAGGAGTTCTCCCGTGGCCTTTTTTTTACAATCTTACTTTCCTGGGAATTCTCCGAAGGAAGGACAAGAGTTCAGAATTTAGTGTCTCATCAAACAGGGTTGAGAATTTTTAAATTTTCAGGGCAACCTGATGCCGTTAGTTACTTGCTGTATCCTTCCTCTGGGTCTGTCACTTGAGAAGACAGACAGACCCAGAGGGGTCTGTGGAGGGCTGGCTTACCTCTGCCTCTTACCTCATGGAGGCTAATGAATGCACCTTTCAAATCCAGTAGAGTATATACCTAATTTTCTGGAAGAATCACTCTCATGAGACTCAGAAGTTCCAGGTTTCTTCATAGACAGGTGAGGTATATTCCAGAGTAAGTGGCAGGGCAATAGGACACCTGTCTCTTCAACTAGGCAACATGGACAGCCATTTCCCTTTTGATTCTAGGGTTATTGGCCATATTTTAGTCTAAACAGGAGTACCTGAACTTATTACTGGAACCATTTTAGGGACTTGGTGTTTGGACAGTTATGAGCTGTTAATTACTGTTCATACTTCTTAGAACCCTTGTTGTCAATCTGCAAGGTAGTCCAACTGCACCTTTTCATTAGAGACAGAACTTTCAGCTAAGATATTCCTCCGACAGAAAGTAAGACACCAAATTTTTGTTGGTTTATCTATAATAAAACTGTAATTTCATCATCAGATGATGAGAAATGATAGTAACTTTCAGTTTATGAAAAAGGTCTTTCCTAATCTTGTTTCTGGGGTGCCCACCCTTTGAGCTCCCTTCCACATCTGGGTCCTACCTATACCATTAAGTTATTTAAAATTTTGTAACTTCTTTTCACTATCTGGGGCAGACAGGGTGAGAAAGTCAATCTTTCAGCAACTATATTTAATTATTCTATAAAGGACCTCGTGAAAGCTGCTGACAGTTTCCTTGGCCAGGGTTAGACAGAAGAGACAGCCTGTTCCATTCAGGAGGCTTTGTGCTGCAGCATTTTCCCCGCCCAACTTGTGGGCAGATATTCATATTTTTAAGAGAATGGTTGGGTTTGAGTCTTCCAATTATAAGCATCATTGGTTGCAAAGAAGACATAAATCATGGCAGAAGGAGCAAAACTTATTTTTCTTCTCCAGGACTGTTTGGTGCAGGGAGAAGAGGGAGGAAATGGACACTGAAGGGAACTCTTTCCTCCTATCTGTGTTCACAGGGCCTGAATGAGAGGCTTGGTCCCTCTTCCTTAGGCAGACAATACACACAGGCCAGGACTCAACCAGCACAACCCCCATGAACTAGAGTCAAGTGTCGAAAAATGTGAGCACTAGAGGATTAGAACAGCAGGTTTTTTCCTGGTTTCTCTGAGTAATCTAGCTGAATCGAATGGAGTTAGACCCTGACAAGAGGGGGCCCAAGTCTTAAGCCAAAGGGCAGTCTTATATCAGAGAAAGCCATCAGTCAATACAAGAAAACAACACAACACTGACTAAAACAGAAAAATACTCAGACGCAGACAGACAGACAGACAAACACACACACACACACACTAAAAACAACCAGAGGTGGCCATGAAATATTTACCTACCAGAACAGGTGCAATCTAATGACATCCCACACAGATTCAGGACCCTGGATCAACAGTTGCATCTGACCTATCCTAAAGGTGACACACTTGGGAAACTGTCTAGTTTTTTACCTTTAGGGGTGGAAGAGTCAGACTCCCCTGAAGTGTTAGGCATCAATTTATCAAAGGGAGTCTTGAGGACCTGAAACTTAGGTTGGTCACCTCCTAGGAGCTCCTTAACCACCACAGTCTTTCCCACTCCTAGAGGACCTGAGATTCTGGTGTCTCACACTCTGGTCACTGGACATCCCAATGGAATCTCCGGAAATGTGTACCAGGTTAAGCCACTAGAAAGTCTTGATTAACTAGTGGTGGCTACATTATGTTTGAGATCTCAGTGTACAACTGACTTTTTCTCAGGGAGAAATTTAAAGCAAACAACAACAACAACAACAACAACAACAAAACAAAAACAAAAAACAAAAAAAAAAATCCAACAAGGTCCTAGGTTGACATATTTCAAGTAACAAGATCAGTTAACCGGAAGCAGAACTACAAATGCCAAAAAGCAAGGCTAGTACTTTTAGAGACTTTACCAGAACTATGGACTTTGATTGATTAGGTCTTTGTTTTAGGTTTGGCAGGTGCTTCTGTCTACATGCTGAGTTTTATGGCCTAAATGGTATTTACATCATGGGGTCAGTTGTGCTAAGTTCTGGGGGTCTTCTAATGTCTGGGGTTCTGTTGTATTCATATATAGAAACATTGCTTTATTGAACAATATGTAAATATTATTCTTATGAATTTTAGTAAGCTGAAATGATGTTCATAAATTTAATAATGGTTATTAATTTTAGACTCATTTGCATTCAACTTCTTGTAGCATGTGCTCATACTCTACTTTACCAGAACAGCTTTCTTGGTTTTAGATACCACCATAATCCCTGAAACAAAATAATGCAGCTTTTCTCTCATATGCAGAATATAAATGCGTTATATAAGAAGATACAGTTACACAAAGCCTATTGTTTTGTATGCTTATTGGGAAATATGTGCCTTGACATGGACTTTGTTTGCTCTGTGGACATTAGAACTACAATAGAGTGTGACTCAAAAGAGGAAGAAACTTGTGGACATTAACCTAGTAGCGCCGCAAAGCTGGGTATTGATATTGAGTTTAACCTTCAAAGGCATTAATGATGCATTTGCCAAAGGTTATGATTATTATTACAATAAGTGTGTCAACCTGAGAAAAGTGAGCCAGATGGGACCTAACATGGTGTGGGCAGCTCATGTATTTTTCAGATACTTCATTCTTCCCAAGAAAGTAGAACGTGAGCTGTGATGTAAGTACGGCTGAAAAAGGCTAATTATGGAGGGCACTGTACTTCTGAACATCACTGGCTGTCCTCCGGGGGTCGATAAAGAACTAAAGTAAGGCTGAATATTTTCACTTCCTGAAGAGAAATAATATCCAATAAAAGATGAATAGTTCATGATTAAAAAATAAAATAGCTCCAAGCCCGGCGACTCAGTCTTACAGATTCAGGAAGCTTAGACATGTGGATCACTGGTTCAAGGCTTTGCTGGCCTGCAAAGTCAAGTTCAACACCAACCTTGACAACTTAGTGATACAATAAAAAGAAGGCTTAGAACATCACTTAATAATAGAGCAATTACTTAGCATTCATGAGGTTCTACTTCAACACATACACAAACAAACAAACGCATACTACATACACACACACACACACACACACACTTAATGAACAAATAAGTGTACAATTTACAAGTGATTAAATGTCTAAAAGGAAAGAATCAACTTGTATAGAAATTGAATCCAAAACACTATTTATTTTATCCACATTCTTCAGGCTCTAGTTCCTAGCCACCATCTTCCATAAAATTCTTTAACTTCTCTCTTACCTGAGCACTACAGTCTGAATTAACTAAGGTGCTCCTTAGCAGTCACCACTTAACTCACATCATTAAAACAGAGCTCCCGAATTCTTATGACAAAGGTTATACATATGCACTCCATCTGCCTCCTTCAAATCTTTTATATTAAACATATTAAACATTTTATGCATATCTTTATATGCTTTTCCTTAGGTTTAATATAGATTGAAGGCAGCAAGTCATGCACGAAAGCATGGGAAATTCATTGCAACTAAAATATGTCATGCTAAACATGAAAACAAAACAAAACAGAACAAAACAAAACAAAACAAAACAAAACAAAAACTACGTGCCTCTGGGAAAGTCTAGGAAAGGCTTCCAGTTCAACAGTTAGAACTTCTCCTACCTAATTTGAGACAAACATTTCCCTTGTGCTTATAGAGTAACACCTTAAAAGTAATAATATATTGAGTACCCTATTACAAAATATATCCTTCATGTCCTTGACTACATGATGGAGATGATGATGTTTCTCTATTAAAGCTTTTCTAATAGGAAGAATTCTAATTATCTGAGTAACATACCTCTTGAGTCAATAGGATTACTGCCATATTTGTATCAGTGTTTACATTCCATTATTTAAAATCCTAATTTTAGATATGTGCATGCAAACAAAATATACCTCTGGGTATCTGTTGAAGGCATTGTATTAGGACCAAAGCCTTCCAAGGTGGCAATACCTCCATCTGTTGACAGAGAACTAAATTTTTGGCAGAGTCTCAAAGTGAAGTAAATGAGCCTCTAAAGAGCCTGGACATTTTTTGCCTTTTAGCTAATAAAGAGTATAAAAGACCTGTTCTGAAGATTTACAAAGTTCATCACAGCTTTCAAGAGTGCATCTGCTTTTTTTTTTTTTTTTTTTTTTTCTAGCAGGATTTCACAAGCTCTGGCTGGCTTGAGACTCACTTTGTAGACAGATGTTGTGTGTGCTCTTGTGGTGCAGCAAAT
>NC_034598.1:71764128-71766172 GCF_900095145.1 Mus pahari
TTTACAAAGTTCATCACAGCTTTCAAGAGTGCATTTTTTTTTTTTTTTTTTTTTTTTTTGTAGCAGGATTTCACAACAGTCAGAAGGCTTGAGACACAGCTGGTATGCAGATGTTGTGTGTGCTCTTGTGGTGCAGCAAATATTTATTACACTAGAGTTTATTAAATCCTACCTTGACTCTATTTACTATGAAAATAAATGTGTGTTGTAAGTTGTAGTAGATGTTTGCACAGATACATTGTAAGAAGGAGTAAAGTGGAATGGGTTAAAATAGTTATGATTTCAGGGAGCAAAAGGAAAAGGTTGGAATAAAATTTTGAAAGTACGTTTAATTTGTGGTGAAATAATGGTAAATGCTCAGCATTCCTTAGTCTGTCTGTCCCTTTTCTTAGTTCTTAGTATTACATGACCTGACAATAACTCTTTAAGAAGGAAGAGAAATTGTTTAGGGCTTTCTCGTAGCATTACCTGTTGTCTTCATAATAATTCTTACTGTAATCTTAAAACTCCTAATGTAAAAATGGTTTCAGCAAATAATCCATTGCATCAATTAACTGGAAAGTTAGTGGTAGACCATTTTAAAGTTCATGTGCATAATGGAGACATTAAGGACACAGGGGTTTCTCGTCAGATCCCTCTGTCTTTATCAGACTTCAAGTAGTATTCCCTTTATATCTCTGAAGACTTAGACTCAATAACCATGTACAAGTGAGTAGGAATAATGAGTTAAAAACACAAAGAAAAGCCTTTTTAACTTTCCCATAAGGAATGTATGTTCTCATAAGAGTATATAGCATATCCATCAACAATCAAGGGTCAACTTAAGGTTCAATGCCCTCAAGCATCAAACTAAGTGTAATGAGAACTAGTTTCCATATTATATTATATTAACATGTTTCAATGACAATCTTAATACTTATTGGTTGTAATCCAGCCTTTGGATTCATTGTACAGTAATTGTGTCTATCTCCTCTTCTTCTCCTTTCACTTTCCCAATATCGCTCAGAATTCTTTGTTGGGCATTGTCCCTCTTAATCTTCATTTCTCTCTTTCCCATCTCTTTATCTTTACTAATGATTACCGTTTAGTTCCATAAGTGAGTAGACTGATTTATTTCCTTGTATGTATGAGAATGTGTAGTATATATCTTATATTGTACAACATAATATTTCTACTTTTTCAAATTACTTTGAGTAAGAACATTTTATTGTTTCCATGGTTGAGTAACATTGTATTATAAAATGTATGAATTATACATACATATATACATACAGTACAGCTTTTCTATCTCTTCATTGCCTGAAGTATATTTTGGTTGATTCCATATTTTGACAATTGTGAATAGCTCTACTGAATACATGGATATATTTTTAATATAAATAATTTATATCTTTTGGGTACATATCTGAGAATGAACTTTATGGGTTATTACCTAGTTGGGTTTTTGTTTATTTGTTTGTTTTTGAGCAAAGTACATGGTATGTGTTATAATAGCCATACTACCGTACATCCCTACCATCACTCAGTGTAGCTTAAAGTCTATTCTTGTATTTTAACTTCACATTTAGAAAGAAATTTTATTCAAAATTTACATTTCTAGTGAATACAGAAATTCTACCAAATTGTATTTACAATATACAATAAAAATATGTTATTCTATTTTAACTCTATATTGTCCTGACCAAATTGATTTATTTTGTGACTCACTATCATCTCATCTTTTAAAATTTGAAAAATGATTACTTGAATACATTAGCATTTATCTTCAGGAGAAAGTAATTTTCTCCAAAGGTTTTTATAAGCATGTGTGGTATAACATTATCAGAGGCACATTATGGTAAAATGTCTCTCTTCACTTATTTCTGCATTCCTGTTAACAACTCTTTCTGTGCGGTTGTTTCTTTCCTAGGCTCACTAAATGTATTGGGTCCCAAATCCATGAAAGTCATCATTTGTGTTGTAAAATGACATTTAATAATGTCCTGCAATTATCAATATTCAACAGAAAGACACTCACACACACACACACACACACACACACACA
>NC_034598.1:71766352-71782053 GCF_900095145.1 Mus pahari
CACACACACACACATACACACACACACACACATACACACAGAGAGAGGGGGGTTATTGTCAGTTAACTGTGCTAAGTATTTTAGAGCAACATAGAATATTGCTATAAAAGTAGTTAATTATTTCTTGCAGGATATTTAATCACACTGTTAACCCCAAGATTGTGTTCTTCACTAGAAAACCCTGTTTCTAATTGTGGTGTGGTTCAGCCTTAATGCACAGCTTTACTCCCAAGCAATGAACGTAAAGTTAGTTTGTACAAAGAAGCCCCATGTTTGAAAGTGATGTCTAATAAAGTGACAAGACAAACTGACAAAATCAGAGAAAGATTCGACAGAATAGGATAAGTTCAATTCTCACAACAAGAGAGGGGAAAGCAAAGCTCTTTGAGGGTCAGAGAAAGGAAGGAGGCAGTTTTACAGGGAGAATTTTACAAAGACTGGTTTCAAAGAGAGCAAGGTAGACACAGGTGAAGACAGAATGAGTCAGAGAATGAGAAGGAACCAGAGATTAGAACAGATGGACACCAGAGTTAGTTTGAGGCCAACGGGAGCAAATAGGGTTTGAAAGAGAAGGTAGATTGAATTTAGCATTGGAAGGAGATTCAGCCAGAATAGCTGACTTGTATCAGCCATTCGGTGTTCAGAAAAAAACAAGAAAGGATGAGTTTATTCAGTAGTAAGTCTCAGAGGCTGAAAAAATTCTAGACCTAGATAAGATTCTATGGAGAATGGAAATTTTTAGGACTATGCTTAGCTTAGCAGACAGAAGCAGTAAGCCTCAGACATGACAATTACATCAAGCGAACAAATGTTACTTTTACAATTAATAAACTAAAAATAAATGTCATTTTCCAGGGTAAGTAGTATGTTTAGTTGAAGCAAACAACAATCATTCAGTGAATGGAAAGGAAAATACTTTGGTGTAAGAAAGTTAAAACACTAGACAAATGGAGTTATTATTTTTGTTTGTTTATTTTGTTTGTTTTGTTTTGTTGAATTTAAGTTGGACTTTTAAACAATATTCAACTTTAAAATATTAAATTATTTTTCTTTATTATTCCTGTATATCTGGGTATGTCTTAGTGTAGCCATGTCACAGGGGATATATGCAAGGCAATGTTGAGGAGAAAGTGACCCTCTCTTTACCATGTATTTTGGACATGAAACTCAAGTTATCAGGTGTGTGTGGCAATCACTTTTACTCACTGATGCATCTCACCATATAGCCTACAATTTCCAACTTTCAAAAGTAGAACTTGGCCGGGCAGTGGCACATGCCTTTAATCCCAGCCAGGATTTGGGAAGCAGAGGCAGGCAGATTTCTGAGTTCAAGGCTAGCCTGGTCTACAAAGTGAGTTCCAGGACAACCAGGGCTATACAGAGAAAACCTATCTTGAAAAAAAAATTAGAACTTTTCCTCTGTCTAGAAACAATTGCTTCAATAAATAATCAAATAAATATTGGTTCACTACATATAGGGAAACCATGAAATTTCAGTGGAAGCAAACTGAAGAGGTAGAAAGATAACTAATGTGTTTTATTGTTTTACATACATATTTTCAAATGAATGAAATTATAGATTGTGATTATAGTCTTTCCACTGTCAAATGTACAGATCTTTAGAAGAACTGCACTCCAAAACTCTGAAGTATAGAAAATCAAAATGGAAAAATAATTATTTGGTCCCAACTGTCAGCTTTAAAAGTGAATAAAGCTGCAAGCTGATTACATTTAGCATAGTGTTAAGGAGTAGCATTTGCCCTCAAGACCAAAGTCTTGAGCCTACAGAATATCCCTTGAATTTCATTTCATTTTGTTTTAACACCCCATTTTTCAATGCAGGTGAACAAATATTGGTACATTGCTTTGGAACAATAGGACAAGCAAATGAGCCTATCATGTAATAAACAAACAAATAAAGCCTAATCCATTTCTAATTAGAGAAAGAATTAGTACTGGGAAAGGCCTTCTTCCTTGTAGAGTTCATGAGTTATTGAGTTCTAGAGTCCCTGAGCTATCTCAAATAAAGCCCTGGTGTAATGACTATTACTGTTGTGTAAATATGTAAATATATGATTTTACGTTCTTCCTAATTTTACCTGTCAAAATAACTTCCAAGAATGGCTTTTTAAAAGTGTGTCACCAAGCTTCAATTGAAAAGAACAATTGGTAGTTATGGTAGGCTCCTACTTATACGATGTGATATTTAAAAACACCCTACATTCCCGAAGAATGTTCTTAGTAGTTATTTGGGGGCAAATTTTATAGCTATATTACTGTTTCATTGTGGTTGTGTTTGTTTGACTATTAATTTCTACTTTGGCTCAGAAAAGAAGCCTGGAAGTTTCTACATACAAAGCAATATTTTTTTCACTTCATAGCCATGGAAACCTATATTTTAAAATTCATTTTTTGATAGTAAGAAGCTTACATTCTTTTCTTTGAATTTAAAAGTTCTCGAAAGCTTGAAATTATTTCTAGGACATACCAAAGTGTTTTCCTATGCACCAATGTGAGTCTTTAGACATATTCTTCCTAAAGAGAAAAAATAATGTTTTATCCATCTGTTTATTAGAATTGCAGTAAGTAGACAGCTCAATGGTTTGCAGATGCTGCCGTGGCACATTTAAACAGTGACAGTGGCATGAAGAATGACTGTGAGTAAGGTGATCCTATAATTATGTTTCAAACTAGAAGCCTTTCAGGCTACAAAGGCCTACTAGTAACAATTATGTAATGGCCACGGGTGTAAGCCAGTCTCAAGCAGAAGGTGTCCTAAAGTCATTTACTGTAAGTGTAGAAATAACTCTCAGGCCACTTTGCCAAGGGAAGCCTTTCTTTATTAGAAAAGAAAGTTCTTCATTAGCATTCTGGCATCAGGCCCTTCTTATTATATGCTTGTCCTTTGCTAAAGATTTTACATGCATCATTTCATTTTTGTTGTACAAAGCATATGAGGTAAACACTTTATTTTGAGGAAGCTCCAACTCTCCATTCCATGCTCTGGTGTCTCATGCTCCTTTGAACTATATTATTCTTCCCTAAGTAGGCCACGCAAACAAAAGAAGAAATGAAAAGCAATTATAAATCTTCCTTTCATGGGATATTTCTACAGCACTTGCTTCAACATCTGTGGGAACACTTACAAGCAAGCTATAAGCCTTTGTTCATGTAAAGATGGTAAGGCAATAAGAGAGTTTAGATGAGGTGAGCAAAACTCACGCATCCTTATAATAAGTGCATTCTCATATACTACTATTTGTGAGACACTGCAGTACCCGATGAAGAAAAAGTCAATATTTTGGCTTCAAGCAGCAATATACATCACTGAAATGGTATAGGTAAAAGGAACTCCATTGGGTGGCACTATTATATTAGGAGAACAGTTATAGGAGGAGATGGAGGAGATGTACAGAGGGTCAGGAAATTAACAGAGGTGTGTAGCAATGAGACATAGGAAACCTGGGGGAGCAACCAGAAAGTCCCAGATGACAGGAAAACAAGAGCCTCCCAGTATCCCATGGGGATGATGCACAGATACACACACACACAAACAGAAAGGGAGAGAGAAAGAGAGAGAGAAGAGGGGGGAGGGAGGGAGGGGGAGGGAGGGAGGGAGGTAGAGAGAGAGAGAAAGAGAGAGAGCTTTGCTTAATCTAAAATAATTACTTACTTTTAAATACAGAAACAAATTTACCTAGTATATTTAATTACCAAATTTTAGACATATAAAAATGTATTTTATCAGAATAGAGAAAGCTTAAATTCCTCAAGTTTTCCAAGGAAATGCTAATGCTCCCTATCACACATTCAAAACACTTTTCCAAGAAAAATAAAACTGTACAGGGTAAGTCTTATGGCAGCATGCATGTATTTCTGAAATAATGAAGGCCATTCTGGAAGCGTCATCTTTGTTGAATATGTCTCTCAAAGAATGATTTATTTTGAATTCCTGAAACAATAAAAGGGATTATGAGCAGTGGGGGAGACAAAATGTCTGAATGTATATGTTATCCTTCCTAAGCTTCCATTTAGAAGCTGAGTAGAAGAAAAGAAAGAGATCTGGTTTCAGATAGACTCCTCAGAGTTAGAAAACATAACAAACAGCACAGCTCAGCTGTGCTTGAATTTGACATTTCTCATTAGTGCTTTAAGATTTAACCTTGTGGGAATGAAGAAAGAAACGTACAGGTTTTTAATTGAATGCATGATTATTTCTCCAGCTTTCATAGACACTTTTATTATTAGCCTTAATATTTTTTCAGTTGTTAGTATACTGGGAAAAATGTCTTGATAGAAACATGACTGATTGATACAGGAGAGATAGATAAAAGAGAGAAAGTAATACAATGTGTCTATCAATTTCTAAAGATATACTACCAAATAAATAAAAACTTATGGATCCAGGAAATCTTATCAGAAGATTCATTAGAAGTCAAATGCCTAAAATGATCAACATCTTCCTTTGTCCTCATATTCCTTCCCATTGTTTTGTTTCTGGGTTGATAAGACTTAATTTAGCCAATTAGTAATAAAGGGTTATTCTGTGGTATAATCACTAGTAACATTGTCTCCTGAATATTGTAGAATGTTTTTAATAGCATTTATTTATTTATTTATTTATTTATTTATTTATTTATTTATTTATTTATTATATTTGTACATTGAGTGGATACCTGGGACTCAGGTCTTCTACAAGAACAATAAGTGCTCATAACCAATGAGCCAACTTGCAGGCTCTAAGTCTTCTACAAACTACATAGATTTTCTTTTTTCTTTTTATTGGATATTTTCTTTATTTACATTTCAGATGTTATCCCCTTTCCCAGGCCAAACCCTCCAAGAAACCCCCTAATCTATTTCCCCCTCCCCCTGCTTATGTGAGGGTGTTCTCCTACCCACCCACCCATTCTGAGCCCCTTGGTCCTGTGGAGGCTTGATGACCCAGGATAGGGAAATGCTAGGCTGCTGAGGCAGGAATGGATGGGCAGGTAGGGGAGCACCCTCATAGAGGCAGGGGGAGGGAGGAGGGGATAGGGGGTTTGTGGATGGGAAAGTGAGAAGGGGGATAACATTTCAAATATAAATAAATAAAATAACCAATAAAATTGTATTTAATTTTTTTAAAAATTTAAACAAATAGTAAAACCTATTTGTTATTCCTCCAAAGTGTAGCCAACATGTTTTAAATATCAAATAGTTAATATTTTCAAAATTCTGTACTTAACATTTTCAACCATAGTATACCAATAATATTATGATTATCAGAAATTTCTAACAAAATAAGTTACTAAAAATGGTTCATTAGAAATTTGTGGGAAGTATATGTGTATGATTTTATTATGTGAGCAAGGATTTGAGAATCTTGACTAAGTTTTCAAATACTATAGATAAATTAGTTTATTTTACTTACAGTAATATATTTGTCCCACTATGTCTTTACTTCATTCCTGGACTCAATTTTAAATATTTTATGTGGTATCATATACTTCTGGAGTATTGCTTTTTGTCTTATACAAAGGAAGGCCATAATTTTCAACACAATTATAGCTGTTTATATTTATTAACTGAACATATTCTGTATTTGTAAATAATTAAAGAAATTAAAACTTCACTTTCATTTTTTTCTTTTTCTTTTCCATGTTTTTATTAGCTATTTTCTTTATTTATATTTCAAATATTATCCCCTTTTGGGGGGGGGAAGCAGGAGTAGGTGGGTGGGTGGAGGAACACCTTCATAGAAGCAGGGGTGGGAGATGAGATGGGGGTTTTCACTTTCATTTTCAGACACAGGATTGCTGAGGTTTGAATATAAATAAAAGTGGTTATTTGTTTTTACAAGAGTGTCTTAGTCAGGGTTTCTACTCCTGAACAAAACATCATGGCCAAGAAGCAAGTTGGGGAGGAAAGGGTTTATTCAGCTTACACTTCCACACTGCTGTTCATCACCAAAGAGAGTCAGGACTGGAACTCAAGCAGGTCAGNAAGCAGGAGCTGATGCAGANGCCATGGNNGGATGTTCTTTACTGGCTTGCNTCCCCNGGCTTGCTCAGNCNNCTCTCTTATAGAACCCAAGNCTACCAGCCCAGAGATGGCACCACCCACAAGGGAGCCTCCCCCCTTGATCACTAATTGAGAAAATGCCTTACAGCTGGATCTCCTGGAGGCATTTCCTCAACTGAAGCTCCTTTCTCTGTGATAAATCCAGCTGTGTCAAGTTGACACAAAACTAGCCAGTACACAAGAGTGACTTCACAATTCAAAAGGAAATGTTATGGAATGTGTGTGAATCACTATTATATTCATGTTTTATACAGTTATTTAAACTTGAATTTAAATTCTTCAGAACAAAGGTAATTAATTACTAACCGATATAGCTTAAATTCACTTTCTATATTTCTAATCTGTATGAGACCTGTTCAGAGATTTATATATCCTTCTGGAAAACTGAACTATCTTCATATTACTCAATGTTCTTTTTATCTATCTATGATTCTATCTTAAGAAGCTCATCTGAGTAAGAACTGATATATGTATTTGTTAATAATTTCACACAACCATAGTCTGTTCCAAAACAAGTCCCTTTTCACTTCTTTTAACTTTTTCATATTTTCATCTAATTTAAAATATACAGAAAAGCTATACAAATAAGGCAAAGTACTTTCTTATACAGATTTTGAAATATCTTTATACTTACCCTGTTCATTCACCATCCTTCTATTTTTCCTGCTTTACATGTTTTCTGTCTATATACATACTCATGTATGCACATGATTTTTCTGAGTCATTTGGGAATAATTTGCATTGTACATCACTCACTGTCCATAAATCCTCACTCTGTTTCAAAAGAACAAGTACTTTCGCACACATAATCTATAAGGGCTAATTTTGCATTTCAACCTCATTGAGTCACAAATTGACCAGAAATTTGGCTCTGTATTGTTCTGGGTGCATATGTGAGAATGTGTCTAGATGAGATTAACTTTTGAATTGATAACTGAGTGAAATAAATCACCCTCCCTAATGCTGATGGACCAAATCCAACCACTTGAAGACCTGAATAGAAGGGAAAGGTTGAGTAAGGAAACGTCTGTTCCAGTCCTTCAGATTTGGAGAGAAACTTTGGCTCCAATGCAGATTCAACTCTTGACAGTTTTCATACTAGAATTACATGCTTGCTCTCCAGGGTCTCAAGCTTGCCAACTGCAAATCCTGAGCCATCTCAGCCTTCACAATCATGTCAATTACTTTATAAAAATACAAATATACAAATGTATGCATCCTACTGGCTCTGTTTCTCCAGAGGATGTGATTTCTTAAAACCCACATTCCGTGATCAGGGAAAATGAATTTCTGAGAAAGTTGGTTCCATTATACTCATCTATAACCTAAGGATAGCAAGATTCATATGCTCAAAGTATACATCTGTAGCACTGTATGACTAAATTGCCATTCACAAATAAAGCAACTTGTTAAATAAACTCTATTCTCATCAATACTTCTGGAACTATAAAATGTCATTTCAGCCTTCCCAAGGGAAATCTTCATTTGTGAAGTACCTGGATTGCTCTCATTTTTGACTGCTTTCATTTTCTCAAAATAACACTTTTGCTTGAATGCCTACTGTACCCATTGATAAATTATTTTATCATAGTTCCAAAAAACTGGACCAAAATTGGTCTGACCTCAGTCGTGAATCATGCTACATTTCTTTAAAATAAAAATGTAACAACTTGCATCACTCATTCCTTTACCTAATATGATATAAGACCAAACATCCATGTGATGCAAGAAGGTGTAGGGGAATCTCATTACATGTGATAAGTCACTGAGAAGTAAGCCAAGTAAAGGATGAAGATAATGATCCTTTCAATAAGGATTGCTTTAAATTTGGCCTGTAGACATTTCCAAGAACAATTGTATAAAACTCAAATGAAAACCGATGAGAGCACTATTTCAATTTAGGAATTTCTGAAAATATTGAGGTTTTAAGGCATTAGTAATTAGCTACCCCAGTGTTCTGCCAGTTGAAACAAGCAATAGTTATTTCAGGTACACCCAAGGGCTATATACTGCAGTTAACACTATAAAGGAGAGAATAAAGAGCAGTCACAGACAGAGAGAGATGATGATGATAGATGAGAGAGAGAGAGAGAGATTATAGAGATAGATGATAAATAGAAAGAAAGAAAGACGATAGATAGTAATATTAGAGCAGAAAAGATTGAATTGGGTCAGGATGAGAGAGCAAAGTAAAAGAAAGTATTAGAACGGCTGGCTCAAACTAAAGTCATTTTTAAATGTTTATGGAAGCCCACAACTGAAAAAGTATAAAATGCATACCTATACATGCATATACATATATCCATTTATATGGAAAAATGTTTAAATGGAGTTATCCAACTTATTAAAATACAACAGGGAACCAAATAATACGTGCTAATAAACCCCAGGGCAAGAAATGTGTTATGTCTTTTTAAAAAAATGTTGTGCTAAAAGTGATATACAGGCCTCTATGTATTGCAGGATATTTCTGTTTTAGTTGGTTAGCCTCTAGAATTTGACAGTGTGGCCCTATAATAGACAAAAAAGAAATAAGTCCTAAAACATGATAGACATGAAGCAAGGAATGAGCTGGAGATGTTTAGCGTCAATAGCTATCTTTCATAGTACAGAATGGTGCTATGCAGACAAAAAAGTAAGCATCAGTCTTAGTGGTCTGTGAATCCTGAGAGCTATAATATTGATGAGCCTGACAAGATATACCCAACAATGCAATGGTGGTACAGGTCTCATTAAGAGTAATAATAACATTCTAGTTAGATTTAAGGCACATGCTATGGGATACAACCCACGCATGGAATCATTAACAGAACTAAGGCTATATAATTATTATTGGTCATAGGCAGTAGGAAAGAACCTATCACTATTATTCTGATAGAGGAACCGAGTAATAAAATAAACTCTAGCCACTTATTTATATATCTATAAAACTTTACCTTTCAACTCTCAGAGAAACTTCTTTTGATCAATGACATAACTATATAGCAGAGACTCAGAAGTGTTTAAAATGAACAGAATAATAGACTTCAGACTCTGTGCCATAAATGGGTAATCTGCATCACATGTATCTTCTTAAGCCTCAAGAATTTTTAAAATATGAAACAGAAAGAATATAAGTGCAATAGGTGATCGATTAGGTCAATGAAACTGTATTTTCTGAATACAATGGATCAGTGCTTGTGACAGCATTCAGAAGACCTACACAAACTCAAACCACACAAAGTAACATCATCTAGAGAGTTAAGCAGGCAACAAGCCTCACTCTTGGCTGAAGAGTTAGTGACATATTATAGCTGATAGAAGAGACAACAGCACCAGAAGCAACCAACAACCAACCAATAATCCATTAAAAACAACCTCCCACCTCTCTGGGACCTTGCATGTATACATCCTGTGAAAAATCCTCAGAATTCCAAACATCACACAATTACAGAAAGTATCTGCAGTTGGAAAAAAAATCGCATTCTTAATAGAGCAGGGGGCAGATCAAAGTCTGTTTCTGCTGAAAATCTGAAGCATACAGATAACCTACCCTTGGGACTAAAATGAAAACATGGTCTGATAATATTTCTGAGTTTTTAAAGTTTTTAAAGAAACCATAACTCCAAAATTGCTGCTACAGTAATAAGCTTGAGAAGAATAACAACAATAGCTATCAAATATCTCTGATTCCTGAGAACATTGATAAATTTGGAATAATAAACCAGAGTGTCAAACATCTGTCACAGTCAGGACATCTGTTCAAGCTCCAGCAGATAGATGCCTATGTCATTCTTCATGACATCCAAAAGTCAATCACTGTCATTTTACCAATAGAAACATTAAAAAATGAATAATTCCTACAGATGTTGTGTATTGATAAAAATCACAAACGACAAGCTTGAATCTCACAGCTTCACCTTCTCAATCTACATATATCTTACTGGACATAGGAATGTAAGCATACCTTGTAGTTTTCAGTCATTATCCCCCTCTGACTTCTCCACATCCCATGCTTCCTCACTCCCCATCTCCAGGAGGATGACTCCGCCCCCTCACCCCCACCCCACCAAACATCACCACTCCCTGGGGCCACAAGTCTCTCCAGGGTTAGGCCATCTTCTCTCACTGAGTCCAGACCCAATTCTGTGATGTTTGGAATTCTGGGGATTTTTTTAAAAGTTTTATTAAATATTTTCTTTATTTACATTTTAAATGCTGTCCCCTTTCCTAGTTTCTCCTCCAACAACTCCTTATCCCCTCCCCCCTCCCCTGCTCACCAACCCACCCACTCCCACTTCCTGGCCTTGTCATTCACCTATACTGTGGCATAGAAACTTCACAGGACCAAGACCCTCTCCTCCCATTGATGGCCGACTAGGCCATCCTCTGCTACATATGCAGCTGTTTTGATATTCATTATGTTTCCTGAAAATAAATTAAAGGTGAGAAAACCAATAGCTTAAGGGAAAGGACAAGTGTGACATTTAGCAAGGACAAGATAAGTGGGGTTCAACTTATGATTAGTATTGCCTTGCATGGTATGAACTACCATAGTACTAGTAGTTTCAAAGTCCAACATTTTTCAAACTCTCTAAAATGGTAAAGACTTCTTGTTGAAAGAATAAAATCCTTGTAAGTATGCTACTACAGTAAATAGTTTCTGACCAACTGTGTTAATAAAATTCAATATTTCAAAATTGAAATCTTTGCCATACAACTTGCACATTAAAGTTTTAAATCTCTACATAAGTATATATAAAATGTGCATTTCATTAAAATTCACCATGAAATTCAAATTACTTACCAATTTTAATTGTTTTATTGCTGTATCCTTTGTCTTCACTGACTTTAAACCAAAAACCAGTATTGAGAATTTCTTAGGAAATTTATAACACACAAATCTCCTACTAACGTGCTTAGCAACACAAAACAGAATTATCAGGCCAGTCATTTATAATGTTCTTATTCTTTAAATAAAATAAAAACATTAAAGTGCATACATTAAGTTCTTCATTTTGTAACTGGATAAATAAATGTATTGATAATGATAATTTTACAATAAATTTTATAATCATCTATTCTCAAGGGGAAAGGGGTATCACAGGAATGTAATGTGGTTTAGGGTGTGTAGATTTCAAAGACACAGTGATCTGAATTTAAAACTCACTAATGATCCTTTGAAAGAACCATAACTTTCCTGACATACTATATAGGTTAAAGAATTAAGTACTTGATCATCAGTTATAATGTTTCTGTGGGCTATATGTATTTATACAGATTAATTTCTCATAATTATCTCTCAGCCAATATTTTAATATATGTGTTACATAGAAATTTATCCAGACATTAAGAACAATGGCAATACAATTAAGGACTCACAAAAATGTAAAACAGCAACTTTGAAGCACTGAAGACTTCCTCCAAATTAGCTTTTCTCATCTAAATTAGTTTCTTCATTCAAATCAGTTTTGATGGTCACATGGAAAACTTCAGGGCAACATCTCTCCACTCTATTAGGTATTCCCCTCTCAAAATTATCTTTCTATTATCTACAGTATCATATGACCATATCCACGGACGCATCTATCAGACATCTTTGTCACCATCATAGAATGCCAGGGTTTTAAATTGTGATTCAAGTATATAATATATGCTACAAATATTATCCCTGGGAAGTTGGCTCTGAGGAGTATAAAGGGAATACGAGTTTGGAATCTAGATGGTCTCTGTTTGGGTTTCTGACTCTGGGTTCTTGCCTTGAGCTCCTGCCTTGGCTTCCCACAAAGATGGATTGTAACATTGTAGTGTGTGTTTGTGTGTGTGTGTGTGTGTGTGTGTGTGTGTGTGTGTGTGTGTGTGTGTTTGATTTATGAGATGTCTTAGAATCGCAGGTTTTGGTCCATTTAATCCAACAGTGGTATGCTATTAATAAAAGTTCTAATAATCCAAAAGTTACTCAGTCCAAGAGACTTTATATCTTATCTGGTCTCCAATCAATCCTGGAATTCCAAAAACATAGGCTATAGGCCCTAATGCTTGTGAAGGAATGGACTTGCTATCAAGGTGAAAGCAAACAGGCAAAGAGCAAGACCTTCCTTCTTCCTGCCCTGTCCCTACATAGGCTTCCAGCACAAGGTGTGGTCCAGATTAAAGTTGCGTCTTCCTGCCTCAAGATCTGGATCAAAGGTATGTGCCAGGCTTCCTCAGAGGTCTAGACTAAAAGTAGATTTATCCTCGGGATAGCATTAAAAAAAAAAAAAAAAAAAAAAAAAAAAAAAAAAAGAAAAAAGAAAAAAGAAAAAAATCTCTCAGGTGTGACCTCCATTTCTGAATTGTAGTTCATTCCAGATGTAGCGAAGTTGATAACCAAGAAGAGCCACCACAGTAACATGCAAGCTAAATAAACACTCTCCTCACCTAAGTTACATCTGGTCAGTGGTTTTTTTTTTTTTTTTTTTTTTTTTTTTTTTTCACTACAACAGAAACCAAATTAGGACAATGAGCAACATGAAAAGCATGAATTGCTCATCTGAGCTCTGCATTTTATTATTTTCAAGAAACACCTTCTAGTCTACCCTGGTAGACCTGACCTCTTCACTGTGCACTTTCTTAGACGGAATCATAGTATTGTAGGTTAGAATCCATGTCACTCGAGTATTCCCATAGGGACTGATCTACAGTGTCACTGGCTTGACCTAGCCTGTGACCCCACTTCCCCTGCTTATTTCTCCATCCGTATCTTTTTGAATTTCTTAAACTTCTGTATATATATTTAAGTCAAGCAGGGCCACGTTCCTTTTGCAAATAATCCTTACTTCCTTTCTCACTGCACCTCAGGTTCACTTGGATCTGAATCCCTTTGAACTTGATCTTTACTTCTTCCTCACTCAGGGGATTCTCTGTATTTATTTTGCACTAGAGCCAATGCTCAGAACTATTCACCTACATCGGTTTCCTTCAGTGAAGTTTACTCTTCAAGTCTTCTGTGGCAATTTGATTAGTATGTATCTAAACATACAGTGCCATGGTTCTCAGCATTGTTTTGCTCTCCTTTAATTCTTTGAAGCTGTGTTCACCTAAACAATCAAGCTACTTGTATTTGTTTGTCCCATCGCTTGTCTATTCCTTCTGTCTCCCTGTTCGAAACACAGACCACAAACCATGTTTAGCAATTTAAATAATATGTTTAAAATATGTTTCAACTAGTAAATGGAAATAACAAAAATAAATTATCGACGGTTCTTGGCATATAAGAGCAGTATGGAGGTTGTAGATGGCAGTGTTGTATGTACACATAATATTTCTAGGCATTGTATATCTTTAAAATAAGGAAGAAAATAAAGATATAAATTAATTAACTTACTGAAAAAAATAAGTATGTTTCAAAGATTATTAAGAGTAAGATTATAACATAAACATAGACTTTAGAACATAGTGTAGCTATTTCTGAGAAGAGGTAACATTCTTTTTGAACTATTGTCCCTCTTCTATGTAAAAATGTAATTTTTTAAAAAATGTCTCCACTTGAGAGCTTATAATATAACCTGGCCTCTGTTTAGCTTCTCCATTCAACGTGTCATCTGTTTCCCATTGGTTAATATTATTTCTTGCAGATGACAGGAAATGCAATTCAAACTGGCTTAAACAACAATGGAGATATCTTATTGCTTCATGTAACTAAATTGCTCACATGTACATTTTCAGGTGCTGCTTGATGTAGAGCCTCCTATGCTATCAACAAGAATTATATCCTCTACATATCTTGGCTCTGAAAGCATAATACTGGCTTTGTTATCCACCTCAACATCCCAGGATTTCATTCGAAAAAGAGAGGCTCTCAATCTGCCTGTCTTTTGTTTCTTCTCTCTCTATTATTATTATTATTATTATTTATTTACTTTTTAAATTCCTTTCTTTCAGTGGCTAAAGGAACATAACAATTTATTTCACAATTTTGTGGTTGCTTATAATTTACCCATTACTGAGTGTAAGAGAATTTTATTTTATTTCTCGGAATTTGAGTCTCCTATCTTCTTGCCCTAAACTTAACACTAGATAAATAATCTTTTGTAAAGGAAAAAAAAGGATCAAAAAAAGATGTCAAGAGGATCATTTTACATAGTTTCAACAATGATAAGAGCACACACACATGGGGGAGGGAAATCCTGTAAGTGCCAAGTCATCGATCAATCACATGTGATTATATTTATAACCATGTACTCTTATTATTTTAGTTAAGTACATGAGAAATTTGCTATACAAGGAAAATTAATAGTAATTATTTTTGTTAATTTTATATATTAGAAGAAAATTTTCACCCAATGCTTTTTGTGTTTAAGATACACAAAACAAAGATGCCCAATGCCCAGCATTTTCTTTAGTATAAATATTTCCCATAACTTACTAAACTTGGAAAATAAAGAAACAAGTTGTGTTCCATAGAATATGAGATATGATAAACTATGTGAAATAAAGATTATTTTCACAGAAAATGCCATTATCCAACCTGAATGATAAAAACAGAGCAGAGACAAAGGATGACTAGAATATGTTATATGTATTAAAAATAGAATTATAAGAATTCAAACCTAAAAGCTAAATGCACCAACAGAAAAAAAATAAGGAAACAGAACAAGTAAAAACTTGGAAATGACTACGGATTCCCAGGAAATGAGAGCCCCCAAGTTGCTTTACATTTTCTTACATTTTCTTTAAAGTTACTCAACTTGGCAAGTTGTTTAAATTCTTTTTTTTTTTTTTAATGATGGAAGGTCCAAACTGATGCTTATAAGTATTCTGCTGATCTACACACACACACACACACACACACACACACACACACACACACACACAAATACACACACACAAAAACACAAAATTAATAAATAAAAATGTAAAACATAATATACAATACAAAACTAATAATGAAAACAAGAGGACTAATAACAAATATTCACACTGTATCTGTCCTTTAAGTTTCCTATAAAAGAAAAATCTTGTTTGATTTAATTCAGAGTTCTACTACACAGTTAAAAGACTGCTAATAATTTACCTTAAACTTCCTAAATTCTGAAGAGTAGACTACATTATTGCTTCATTAAGAAGTTTATGAATTAACCTGATTACTAAAAAGAAACAAAAAATACTATAAGGAAAAATAGTACATGTTAATATCTCTAATGAATATAGGTGCAAAAACAGTCAATACAATATTGGAAAGCTGATCTCAATAGCAGGCAAAAATGTTCATTCACCATGAATGGTGTTTAATAAAGGGATGCAGAGATGATCAACACGCACCAATCAATAAAAGTGGTAGATCCCAATTAAAGTACTGCAAACAGAATTCAATGAGTATGTCAACAGATGCAGAGAAGACAATTAACTTCAAAATATTTCATGACTTAAAAATGTAGCAAATAAAAATGATTATAATAATAAAAAATTCCAAAAATATCATTGTAGATCTGTGTATTCAAAAGAAGAAAACCCAGGGTTGATGAGATGGCTCAGTGGAACAAGACACTTGGGGGCCAACACTCACACTAATGACCTATTTGATTCCTGGAAACCACATGACAGCAGGCCAGAACTGAAGCTTGTAAGTATTCTGCTGGCCTTCACACACACACACACACACACACACACACACACAC
>NC_034598.1:71782058-71790469 GCF_900095145.1 Mus pahari
CACACACACACGCACACAGAAAGAGAGAGACACTGATACACACATACACACACACAGAGACACACACAATCAATAAATACAATGTAAAATGTATAAAATGCATACAAAAAAAGAATTAAGAAAACAAGGGACTAATAACAGAAAATTTGATCAGTCTTTTAAGATCCTGGAGAAAGTACTTGTTTGCTTTAATTCCGAGTACTATCACACAGTTGAAGGTACCGATATTAATCTTACCGATTTTGTATTTGCTTTGGAAAATTAGTTTGCAAAAATGAGTTAAAATATTTTTAAAAATATAAAATTTTTGTTATGGACCTGAAAGCAGTAGATTTAATATGATATTTGACAGCTGAGGCTAGTTCACAGGTACTTGAATGGGAAAATATGTTTTATATTCCCATGTAGTATTTTTTCCTATGAAATTAGAAGCAGACATGGCATAAGAAATATAGTTGAGATCCATATATGCTGATCCTCAGGTAGCAGAGAGAGAGAAGACAGAAAAGAGAGAGAAGAGAGAGAGGAGAGGTTGGTTGATTCATTTGATTCATTCTAGTGTGGACATTTGAAACCACAAAGTCCATGCCCAGTGACATACTTTCTCCAACAAGGACACATTCCCTAACCCTCTCATAACCAGTCCACCAATTTAAGCCTAAGCAAGCTAATACATAAGGTTATGGCTGAGGGGATTTTCACTAAAAATGTCACTTTCTACTCTCTGATCCCCATAGGCTCATAGCCATATCATAACGTAAAATATATTCAGTCCAAATTCAAAGGTCCCTGTAGCCCTTCAGTTTTAAGACTGTTTTAATTCCAAAGTTTCTTCTGAGACTCAAGGTGATCTCTTAACTGCAGCCCCTGTAAATTCAAACTATAAAAGCCGATCATGTATTTCCAACATATAATGGCATGGAATATGCAATGTCATTCTGGAAGGGAGGAGTGGATAGATAGTGAAGAAACGCTGGAATAGAGCAAGGCCAAAACCCAGCAAGACAAATCTAAATTCTGCACCTCACCTTCACATCTGATGTCGTGGTGCCCTTCATATCTCCAACTTTTTCACCTTCCCCACTTCACACCACAGCCTCCAGACCATCAAGGCAGCAACTGTCGTGTTAAATGCTGGGCCTCAGTAGATTTCCTAAACTGCAGAGGAAGACCCCAAGCTGTCAATGTCTTCTGCTTACAGAGGCCACCTCGGCCTCTTCTTGACTTGAATGTACTTACACTTTCTTTGGTTGATGGTTTTGTTTGAGCCTTAAGATTTCTTTTAAATCTTTTTCACAACTTGGTTATTTGGCTGGGTAGTTCTTGCCCAGAGTGTGCCAGTCTCTTTATTCCATTTTGTACCTTCTCATTAGACAATTTATTTCCTTGGCATCACATTGTATGGCATACTGGTTCTTTTCTCCTTTAGCTGTGCACTTTGTATTTCTTTTTGTCCAGCTTCCTCCATTTCATTGTAGATCTGCCTAAAAGTAACCACCGTACGATGTGACAAAATCATTGCTAGACTGTCTTAAAATCTCGTCTTCCAGCGTCATTAATCCAAGCCTCTTCAATTTAGAATCTATTGGATGTTCCCTTCCATGTAATATTGACCCTCCATTTTAATACTAATCCAAACAACGTCTTTCGTCTGTTTAACACCTCTGCTTCTGGTTGTATTATGGAATGTTAATGTCAAGATTTATGTCCATAATTTTTTTTCTTTTTAGTATAGAAGTCCCTGGACTGGAGCTGAAGGGGTCTGCAACCCTATAGGTGGAACAACAATATGAACTAACCAACACCCACAGAGCTCGTGTCTCTAGCTGTACATGTAGCAGAAGATGGTCTAGTCAGCCATCATAGGGAAGAGAGACCACTTGGTCTTACAAACTTTATATGCCCCCTGGACAGGGGAATGTCAGGGCCAAGAAGGGGGAGTGGGTGGGTAGGGGAGCGGGGGGGAGGGTATAGGGGACATTGGGGATAGCATTTAAAATGTAAATGAATTAAATACCTAATAAAAATTGGGAAAAAAAGAAAACAAAAAGAAGTCCCTGGACTGAATATTAGCTCTTACTAATATTGATTGACTAATATTTTAAATGTATGAACAAAAAGGCATTGTGATTCTAATATAACCAATTTCTGTACTTATACACAATATGCAATTTAGATTGTCTAGACTTTTTCTATGAGCCATATATTAACATTAAGACTTATAGATCAGTTAAAATCTTCATTTGTAGTATTTAGTCACCAACAATATTCTTTCAATTTTTGCTTGTTTTACTGCTAAGCATAGTTTCTAGGATAAAATAGAAGATCATCAGGTATTCACTATCATGTTGTTAGGTTTATTGGGATCTATACGTGCCATGGTGTACTTATTTTCCACACAATTCTGACAAGTTGACTTACCCTGTTTGTTTTCTTTTTTTTTTTTTTTAGAATTAATATCAAGTATTATAAATTTTAGATAAAATATACATCTTTAGTTTGGCTTATGAGATTTTTATGAGGCAATGTAAAGATCTATATCTATTCAGTAAACATCAGAAATATTGAAGACTCTATATTATTTTTAATGGCAACATGTTTTCAATTCATATGACTGGGGAGAACAAATGGAAATGGAAAAAAAAGAAGCCATTACAGCAAAGGTTCTGCGTACTATTCTCTCAAGGAAGTTGGAAAATGAGTAGTAAGTGAATAAAGACGAGTTAGTTGTGGGAAAATAAAAGACTGGTGTTCTGGATTACTTCTATTTTTCCCATGTAACTGATGCCCATGGTAAGGAAGAAGAAAGATGGAAGTATACTTTTCTGTTTGCTGTGTGTCTTAGAAATATTTGAGGTATTTAACACTTGATGAAATACATTACACAAGTTTTAATCACAATCCCTTACCTGAAACAATACAACTACAGAAGACTTTTAAAAATATATACTAGGAAGGATTCACGGAGCTGAAGGGGACTGTAACACCATAACAAGAACAACAGTTTCAATAACCTGGACCCCTCAGTGCTCCCAGAGAATAAGCCAAAACCTAAAAAAGCATAAATGGAGGAGGGGGAGTTTCTGACCTCAGGCATATGTATAGCAGAGGACTGCCTTGTATATCCTCAGTGGGAGAGGATATGTTTAATCCTGTGGAAATTTGATGCCCCAGGAAAGGAGGATGCTGGTGGAGGTGAGGTGGGGGTGGTTGGGCAGGTAGGGGGGCACCCTCTCAGAGGCAAAGGAAGGAGAGAGGGGAGAGTGAAGAATTTAGGGAGAGGAACTAGGAAGGAGGGTAACTTTTGAAATGTAAGCAAATAAAATAATTTAATAATTTTAAAATGTATACTAAATCCACTTAGAGAAAAATATAACAGCATCTCACCTCTTTCATTTTTGGGTACGTTTAAAATTGGACTTTCAAATCTTCTGGTGGTTACATTTCAGTTGCTTGCCTTACCTAGATTCTTACTTCCTTGCTCATTCCCATGGAAATAATTACACTACCACCACATCAATTTTATAACTTAGTGGTGAAGTATTAGGTTACCTGAAAATAAGTATGTCTGTAGAAAATTCAACCCTTCTTCAGTGTGAGTGCCACCCTGTGCTTAAATTTGCTTTCACTTTAAATTCAAAAAGCTTGGCATACACAGATTAACAAAGAACAAAGAACAGTGTTGTTGGACTCTGTTGTGCATTGGCCTCTAAGGATGGACTTTGAGGCATAAAGTTGTAGAAATTCTTTCTAGCAAGATATATGCATTCCCTCCCGCTGATTTTATCCCCTGGACTTGCTGATACATTTGAATCCTTGTTTGCTCTACTCACATAAGTTTAGTTGCGTGATGAAGTCCACATCATGCCTCTTTTAAATGTGTAATGTTGGATATTTTTCCAAGATATACTACTTACATCAAAATGCCTAAAATATCAGAGTATTATAAAGGCTTAAAATTACTCGATATAATATGAATATAGCTTCCTGAGTCATATTTAGTTGTGAAAAGTTGTTCAAATTTGCATCTTCCTCCTCATGTCAGTGACTTACATCTGCAAACAGTGTCTCCAAAGAACAGAAATATATCAAATAAACACATGTGAAAAACTGTGTTTGGCTACAATGAAGAATTATCATAAGAAATATGGTCAGGATGCACTGTATTCCTCAGAGACACCTGAATTCTGTTTCCTTTGGTGTGGGCAAAGTTTCCAAGTCTAGTCAATATCTTTATGAATTATATTTAATTAATTACAACATTAGAAATGGAATGTTTTAGTAATATTGATATTTTTTGTAGTTATACTTTGATGACACTAGAACTGAATTACTCAATATTCCTTAAGTCTTTTGTGGTTAAAAAAAAGCTGCATAATTCCACTGACAAAAAAAAATCACAGATGTTTGTGTTTTCTGACATTACATATCAGTTGTGGGTCAGCTGAGATCTTACTCTACATAGTTTCATTCTGGACTGCAATCTAAAGACAAATTCGCTATCTCTGTCATGTCATGTTCATGATAGAGAATTAATTGTAGACAACCATACAGTCTCTTAAAATACCTTTTTGGAAGGGCACACATATTTCCTTATATGCAGCAGGCTAATAGCACTTAGCATGGCTCAAGAATTGAAAAAAAAAACCAAATCTTCCTCTGTACGTCTATTGTTTAATAAATGTAAGAAAAAGAAAAGCTTCTCTCTTAGGGTTTTACTACTCTGTGAACAGACACACTGTCTAAGGCAAGTCTTATAAAGGACAGTATTTAATTGGGTCTGGCTTAAAGGTTCAGAGGTTCAGTCCAATATCAAGGCGGGATCATGACAGAATCTGGACATGCATAGTATAGGCAGAGATGAATGTTCTACATTTTCACTTGAAGGCTGCTAGGCCAAGACGGACGTTCAGGCTGCTAGTGTGAGGGTCTTAAGCCCATGCCCACAATGACACACCTTCTTCAACAAGGCCACACCTCTTAATAGTGCCATTCCCTGGACCAAGCATATACAAACCATCACAGATGATATTCTTCTAACAAAGAGGATAGCAAAACATACAAAACAAACAGACAAACAAAAATGATCTCAATCAGACATTGATTGTTGTGTCTTCCCAAGAATAAGATCTATCCTCTGATAGAGGCTTCATTTGATAAATGGTTACTTCAAAAAAATCACAGATTAATTATGTAGTGTACACCTGTGTTGTGTTAGATAATTAGGACAATATATTCTTTAAACTAGTAAAATTCAGTATAATCATTAACCTCATGTTGTAATGACAGGAGAGAGAGAGAGAGAGAGAGAGAGAGAGAGAGAGAGAGAGAGAGAGAGAATGTCCAAAATGAACAAAAATAATATGCTGATTTTTTTAATGAAAATAGCTCAATAGACATAGGGGCTACAAATTACATGTGCTGGCTAAGGCAGTTTCTACTAAGAAAGTAATTGAAAACCCAGAAGAGATCTGTAAGTGTGAGGATCCCTTTGTAAGTATGTGTTTTCAAGGTAGAAAGCATAACAAATCCTGAATGAATCTGGATTCATTTTTCTTACATCAAAGAACTACTGTGGTTTCCTAACAGCAAGATTCTTTCTCTCTTCTCTACGAGATGACCTGAAACTGAGCATGAAGTAACTAGACACAAACTTATAACAATTCTTAATACAAGTCTTACATGGCATTGAAGCCAAAGTAAGAATTGGTGGCCTGAAGATGAATGAGCCACTGGCAGAATTGTACAAAGAATAGGATTTTGAGAAAATAAAATGCAATTATGTGAGTTACTTACATGAAAGTTGTTATTTGAACAAGGGTTGTGCACTCAAGTAAACAGTGATAAACTGTGTCATTAAAACAGCTGGAGGAACTTATTTGGGCAGTGGTCACCATTAAGAATTATATATGTCTCAGGTGATATCAATGCTCGACCTAATTTAAATATTACAAGAATACATGTATCCCTAAGTATGTGTTTTGATGTTTTTAAGAAATGCTATATCTGACAGAACCATAGGCGACATCATTCTAACTGAAGTAAATAAATAAATATATAAATGATTAAATAAATAAATAAATCCCATTAAAATCAGAAAAAGATAGGAATGTATCTCCCTTTTTTCCTGTTAAATATAGTGTTCAAAGTCTTGGAGCAGTAAGCTGACAGAAATAAAAGTAGTGGATACCAAAAGAAAAAAAGGTGTCATAGTATTAAGATTACAGATATGGTACTACACTCTCTTACCAGAAATTCTCTAGAACTGATCTGCACTTTTTTTTTCTTTGAGACAGGGTTTTTTGTTTTTTCTGACTGTCCTGGAACTCACTCTGTAGACCAGGCTGGCCTCGAACTCAGAAATCCACCTGCCTCTGCCTTCCAAGTGCTGGGATTAAAGGTGTGTGCCACCATGCCAGGCTAATCTTCACTTTCAGTAATGAGGCAGGTTACAAAATTAGCATGGAAAACCCAAAAACTTTTCTATAGAACAATAAAAACACACTGAGAAATAAATCAAGGAAATGATACTATTCATATAACATAACAATTAGTGATGCAATACCTTGGAGAAGATTTGATCGAGGAAATGAAGCATCTATACACTGAAAACTTTAAACTTCTAAAGAAATAAAAAAAGAACATAGAGGAAAGTAGAAAATTGAAAGTTCTTCCATGATCATGGACTGATAGAATTAATTATAAAATTAGGGATGATACTAAATACAATGTACAGATTTAATCTAATGTTAATCATAATTCCGATTTCTTCTTTCACAGATCAAAAACATCTTAAAATCCATATAGAAATACAAAATTTATCAAGTAGACAAGTAATCAAAACCAAGACCAATAATTCCAGAAACAGTACTATAGTGAATTTTAGGTAATCCTACAGAACTATATTAATAAAAGCAGCATGCTATTATCCCTGCAAAACACATACATATCAAAAGAAGAAAATAGAGCACTGACTTTTATTTTCCCAAAATAGCAACCACCTGTATTTTTGCAAAGATATAAAAAATAGACTGTGGAGCAAAACCAACTTGTTAAAAAAAAAATTGTTGAAACAACTGGATGTCTTCTTATTGGATCACATTAGAATTCTCTTTCTTCTCGCATAAAATCCAACTCCAAATATATGGAAGGCTCCAACATAAACCAGAAACACTGCACCTGCTCAGAGAGAATATAGGCAAGACACAGGCCTGTGTAAAAACTTTCTAAAGAGGACCTTAGTCATTTAGAAATAAGACCATAAATTAACAAATGCAACATCATAAAATTTAAAATCACTTGAGCAAATAACCGATTGTGTTAATAGACATACTTTAGGATAAACAAAAGTCTTTGGCATCTATCTATCCAACAGAATATTAACAGGTAAAATAAGATTAAAATTAGAGATTTGAGAAGATTAGCAATTACAATGGGCAATACATCTAAATATGGAGATTTCAAAGGAATAAAACTAGCTATTCAATATCATCATCATCACAAAAATGAAAACTATAACTTCTGCGAGATTTAATATCACTAATGCAAGAATGGTTATGGTCTAGATAAAAGATGACAACAAATGTTGGTAAAAATGTGGCAAAAACTAAGATAATATTCATTGTTAGTAATAGTATACTTGGTATCCTTTGTAGAGGGGCCTGATACTGTTTACATTTTGTTGTTAATTTCACTCTTCTGGGCGGGGTTATGGACAAGAAGCATACTCTGGTGACTTCTTGAAAACTAAACCCCAAATGAATAAAGGAGACAATGATTGGGCAAGTAGGGGGGACTTCTGGGATGGACAGAGGAAATGAGGAAGCAGGAGAGAGTTAGGTACTTTTTGACAGGGATAGCAAGAGGATAAGATGTAGCTATGAGTGTCTTCCACTGTCAGTGGTTGATCCATCAGACTTTACCACCGGAGGATTTAGATTTTTTTCTTTTTTTTATGATTTTTTTATTAGATATTTTCTTTATTTATATTTCAAATGCTATCCCAAAAGTTCCCTATACGCTCCCCCTGCCACTGCTCCCCTAACCACCCACTCCCACTTCTTGGCCCTGGCATTCCCCTGTGTTGGGTCATATAAAGTTTGCAAGACCAAGGGGCCTCTCTTCCCAATAATGGCCGATTAGGCCATCTTCTGCTACATATACAGCTGGAGACACGAGCTCAGGGGGTACTGGTTAGTTCATATTGTTGTTCCACCTACAGGGCTGCAGACCCATTCATCTCCTTGGGTACTTTCTCTAGCTCCTCCATTGGGGGCCCTGTGTTCCATCCAATAGCTGACTGTGAGCATTCACTTCAGTGTTTGCCATGCATTGGCATAGCCTCACAGAGGCTACTATGTCAGGGTCCCTTCAGCAGAATCTTGCTGGCATGTGCAATAATATCTGGGTTT
>NC_034598.1:71792942-71795745 GCF_900095145.1 Mus pahari
CATCATATCATCTGCAAATAATAATATTTTGACTTCTTCCTTGCCAATTTGAATCCCCTTGATCTCCTTTTGTTGTCAGATTGCTCTGGCTAGGACTTCAAGTACTATATTGAATAGGTAGGGAGAAAGTGGGCAGCCTTGTCTAATCCCTGATTTTAGTGGGATTGCTTCGAGTTTCTTTCCATTTCCTTTGATGTTGGCAACTGGTTTGCTGTAGATTGCTTTTATTATTTTTTTGCCCAGCGATTGAGTTACCATTATTTCTGAACTAAGTTTGTATTGTTTTCCTTAATGTTGCAGCTCATCTTGGTTCAAGAGAGAAAGGTACGGCAGCAAAGCTTGGGTTTACCTGAGGTGCACCACAAAGGCCATGGGGGATTTGAAGCATGGGGTTGGTGTGGTAACGATCCTCCAGTGGGAATCTCACGAGCTGGGTGGAAAGATTTTGGAGTTCTGAGTAAGAGTCTCCACGATACAAATACAGATCAACCATTTCCTGCCAGTGCATGGCCAGCCAGGTTGACAGGGCAGAGAGTAGGCTGCACTAGCATGGGAATGTGCCAGTTTTATTTTTATTTTTTTTAATATTTTCCAAAAGAGATATCCACTCTAGAAAGAAGTGTAGAGATTACTCAAAAAACCAGAAACAAAACTACCATAAAACTCAGCAATACTACTCCTAAATATAGATCCATATTATTGTCTAACCAGCTATAGATTTTCTTTCCCATTCATATTTATCGAAACTCTATGAACAGCAAGTGGAATCATCTTAGATGTCAATGAATAGGTAAATGAATACGGAAAATGTCATGCATATACACTTATGGTATGTAAGTGGATTTTGAGTCAAATGGGAAGAAGTCAAATTTACAAAATTTTAAAAAATATTTTCTGGTTATAATACTCAACTACTGTAATCATTATTCCCTAATATCTGAAGTGACCTTTACTAACCCTACAAAAGACTAGGGATAGCACTAGTCAATCATGCACTGGGGAGGGACTCATTAATCTCTACCCCTTCCTTACAAACTGTTGGCTACTATAAGATTATAGGAGAATAACAATCATTATTTTCAGTTGAGAGCACAAAAATTAGCCTGGTTCCAATGGACAATTCCAATCTCATAGTCAAATAAAACTGATCCTGGATAATGTCATAAAGCAAACCATCAATGTGAGAAAGAGATCTTTATAGAAGAAAGATACTGGGAAGTGGGGATAAGAGAAATCAGAACACCTTACACATGTAGAAAATTGACACAGAACACATTTAACAAAAACATCATAAAAAATTACCAATATCAAACAAAAATTCTATGTCTACAGGTCAAGAATCTAACACTTCTTGGTTGAATGACACTTGTTCTAGTCTTTCCAAGGCTGTACTCAATTAACTTGTGACATAAATTCCTGTTTAGATTTGAATACAATAGGATCTGTGTGATAGCTATTGTTAAATGAAATCTTTACATGATCTAGAGCAGTGGGTTCTCAACCTGTGGTTCAGAACTCTTGTCCCTTTCATAGGAGTTATCTAAGACCATTGGAAATCATAGATGTTTACATTATGATTCATAATAGTAGCAAAATTAGAGCTTTGAAGTTACAAAAATAATCTTATGGTTGTAGTTTACAACATGAGGAACTGTATTAAAGGATTGCCACATTAGAAAGGTTGAGAACCACTGATCTAGGCACATATAAAATGAGAATTTTATGAATGATTGTTGAGATGGATTTGCCCTATGGACACACCTGTAGGACCATATGTAAATTGGCATGTATAGATCTTTATTGAAAGAACTATTACCTAGGCAGAGCATTCTGAATTACATAACATGGATCTACAAACTCATGCTTAGCAATAAGAGCTTGAGATAGTTACTCTTGTCAACTTCATTGGACTTAGAATCACCTAAGAGACATACCTATAGGCATGTGGGGAGGGCAATTCTAGAAAAAAAAAGTGAAGAAAATGGATTGTACTTCTGATAAGAGGCACTATCATGAAGAAGTTCTAATAAACTGTGCTGCTTTCTTGCCTGTCTTCCCTTCATGCTAACAAGAGAACCATTCTGCCTTTTTTATTGTTATCATATTTGACACTTTTGAAGTTTCTATATGAATTAAAGTTCATTAACTTCCAGGCATTGTCTTCTGAGTTTCTAGTTTTAAGGTTTTAGGAAATGCTCAGTGGGTAATAACTTACTCTTCAAATGCTGAAACCTGAGTTTGAACCTCAACACCCTCTTAAAAAGCCAGGCATGGTCATATGTGATTGTAATCTGAGCCAACCTAGTGCAAACAATGTGCCTCTGATTTTGAGAAATGATAATTAAATGTTAATGAATGTTGTTAAGAATATACTTTTCCTATTTAAATATATCAAAACTTTTCCATTTGTATAATAATCTTCCTCAATATTATATAAATCATATATATTATAATATAATATATCTTATATTCTAAGCATGTTGATCTTATGAAGAAATATTCTCTCTCTCTCTCAGTACTGAAACTGTATCAAAGATAACATTACAGAAAAGCAGTCCCTCCAATATATGTTTTCAAACATGCTAGAGTTCCCACAAAGATAACATGTAACCTATGGTAGTCTGAATGAGAATGAATACAGCAGTCTCTGATATTTGAATGCTTAGTCATCAGGGAACGAATCAGTGTGAGAGGATTAGGAGTTCTGGCCAAAGTGGCATGCATATGGCCTTGTTGGAGGAAGTATGTCTCTGTGGGTGGACTTTGGGATTTCCAAAGCCTACATCAGGCCCAGTCTCTTTTC
>NC_034598.1:71795932-71797756 GCF_900095145.1 Mus pahari
CTCTCTCTCTCTCTCTCTCTCTCTCTCTCTCTCTCTCTCTGCCTGTTGCCTGTACATTATGTGATAAAGCTGTTGCTACTGCTCCAGCTCAATGTTTTTCTGCTTCTCACCAAAATTATAATTGACTTTCCCACTACAACTCTAAGCATGCTCCCAAATTTTCATTAGATATTTTCTTTATTTACATTTCAAATATTATCCCCTTTTCTGGTTTCTCCTCCAAAAACCCCCTATTTGCTGCCCCCTCCCCCTGCTCACCAACGTACACACTCCTACTTCCTGGCCCTGGCATTGACCTATACTGAGGCAAATAACCTTCACACGACCAACCAGGCCATCCTCTGCTACATATGCAGCTAGAGCCATGAGACCCACCATGTGTTTTCTTTGGTTGGTGGTTTAGTCCTCTCGAGCTCTGAGGGGTAGTTCATATTGCTGTTCTTTCTATGGGGCTGCAAACCCCTTCATCTCCTTAGGTACTTTCTCCAGCTCCTTCATTGGGGATCCTGTGCTCAGTCCAATGGATGGCTGTGAGCATCCACTTCTGTATTTGTCAGGCACTGGCATAGTCTCTCAGGAGACAGCTATATCAGTCTCCTGTCAGCAAGCTCTTGTTGGTTTCCACAATAGTGTCTGGGTTTGGTGGTTGTATTTGGGATGAATCTCCAGGTGGGGCAGTCTCTGGATGGTCATTCCTTCAGTCTCTGCTCTGAACTTTGTCTCTGTAACTCCTTCCATGAGTATTTTGTTCCCCCTTCTAAGAAGGATTAAAGTATCCACACTTTGGTCTTCCTTCTTCTTGAGTTTCATGTCCCCAATTAAAACTTCCTTTTATAAAAGCTGCACTGATCATGATGTATCTTCATAGCACTGGAGCAGTAACTAAGACATAACCTATCCTGTTCATTTCAAACTATATTATAAACTGCGTTCAGAAGCAAAATTTGAAAAGGAGATTTGTTTCTGTTGATGGAGGTCATTTTCTTTTGAAGCAGTATAATACTAGAATAAATAGAAACAAAAATATTCATGTTCCACAAAGGCTAATCTAAGTAGAAAAAGTAATTATTTACTTATGAATAACATAAATAGCACTATATTCCTGTCTCTATTCAAGTTTATTTAGAGTACTGTTATTTAAATTTTGGTGCAGAATATTTATTATGTCAAAAATAGACTGTTCATCATTGCATCTGTTTGCCTCAGCCTGAGCAAATGGCGCTGGCTACAGAACACTCATGAAATTAGATTGTTTAAGTTTGGCCATGAGCATTGACAATTGTGTGACACTGAACAAGTAATATAACCTTTCTTTGTCCCCAAAGAAATTCCTGTTATTTTGGTAGGAATAACTGTACATTTGGTAATAGCCCCTTTATGGTTACATAAAAGGGGTGTCATTTGTTATAAATAAATGACCAACATCTCAGTAGATAGAGAAAAAAATTGGTAAGAAACACTTGAAATATTCAACCCTTTAACCTTTAGAAAAATGCAAATCTAAACAACTTTGACCTTTCATCTTATGTTGTGAATTTGGTCTAATGCTGCATGTATTATGCTAATTTGGTCTCGAAATTGCACAAGAATCTGCATATCTGCATGTGAGATGCTGAGGGACCCTGCCCCCATTTGATTTGATTGATAAATAAAGTTACCAGTGGCTAGTAGATGGTCAGATAGGGGTGGGACTTGTATTACCAGGCAAGGGATTGAGGAAGGAGCAGAAAGAGGGAGGGTTACCATGCCTTGAAAGAAGTAGATGCCAGAGCCGGGCGTGCTGGCACACGCCTTTAATCTCAGCACTCGGGAGGCAGAGGCAGG
>NC_034598.1:71798152-71808374 GCF_900095145.1 Mus pahari
TGTGTGTGTGTGTGTGTGTGTGTGTGTGTGTGTGTGTAAAAGGCTGGGTAGCAAGGAACTCACTTCCTACTTCTGTGTTGATTTGAGCAGAATTAATTGAATACTACAACAATCTTGTACCAGGGAGAATGGCTAAAATCAACAAAGTGACAGCTCATGATGGTGATAATGTGGAGAAAGAGGATTGCTGCTGTGAGTGAACACTTATATAGTCACTATAGAAATATGTATGGCAGATCCTCAGAAAGATGAAAATCAATATATCCCAAGATATATCTATATCACTCTTGGTCACAAACCAAGAAGATAGTTCATCTTACCACAGAGGTTATTTTCTTAATAAAGTTCATTGCTAATCCTTTTATAATATCCAGAAACTGAACATAACCTACATCTTTCTCAACAGAAGAATGCTTAATGAATATTTGGTACATTTACGAATAGAGTATTACTTGGCCTTTTAAAAGTGTTACCATGAAATTTGCAGCAAATGGATACAATGTTTTAAAAAAATCATCCTGGGTTAGGTACCCCAGATCAATAAAGATGAATATCTGGGTATCAGCTGTTACATCAAAGGCAGCCAAGCTATGATCTGTAGAATCACAGAGGTTAAGTGTAGAAAAGGGACCACAGAGAACAGATAGCTCTCATTAGTTATGGGAAATAGAATGAATAATTATAGATGAGTGGGAATATGGAGCTTCAATTGATTATGGGAAAGGGAGAAACAGTTGTGGGAGGAAAAGGGAGAAATAGGTAAATTCAGGACCATTCCAGGGACAGTGTGGAAGCCTAGAAATGTCCTACAATATATACATATATCAAGATGATGGGAAGGAAATCACCAAATAACGGGGGAGACAGTTATAACTAGCCACCTCTTATCAAATGAAGTTTCTATTCTGGAATTAGGTTATGCCTAATTGAGTTGCTGGGCAAAGGGGCCGCACTGAAACCCCAAATCCCAAGACTGTATCCAAGACATCTGATAACTTGCTACAAAATGACAGAAAGGCCACATTGATGAAGATTACACCTAAAGAACTCACTGGACATGGAGAAGTACAGCTTGTGCCTATAAAAAGCCTTCACTCCATTGTTATAGAATCATTTCTATTAGAAGTAAAACAGAATAATACTAGTTTAACATTCTGTTTTTTTTCCTTTTATGTTCATATAATATGTAGTACACAAACTACATAAATTACTTATTTTCTAGAAACAAATTATTTATAGTCAGTTAAGGAGCATGCAACTTCCCTAGACATTTTTTTTTAGAAATAATTAAAAAAACTGACCATATTTACATTAGTTACATAAAAAGACTTTCATAAGTGAGCTTTTGAAATTTTAGAGCAACACAATTGTGCTCTCTTGAATTAGAATCTTATTGTTATTTTTATCACGAAGTTGGAGCCACATTTAGAAATACCTTGGTGTTGTAAACACCACTGGAAATTAACAGCATTCCATTTGAACAGAATTACAGCAAAAATACAGCCCATGTCCTTTTTACAGGAAAAGTGTTTTGTGTTTTTACTTCTGAACTTATGTCCTTTCAGGGAATTTTAGTAAAATGTAAGCTGTATGGAAGCCTGGCTTCCTGCTATCTTTTAAACCTCAATTACTACTTCTCCATTTTTATTTTTTTTTATTTTTTTTATTTTTTTATTTTATTTTATTTTATTTTATTTTTTGCCACTTCCTAACAGAAGCCACAGTTTACTGTGTTACTAGTCACAATGAAGGCTAGACTGGAAGGACTGTGACAAAGATACACGTCTTTTCATAAAGCAAGTCAGCTGGCTGCGGCTTGAGAGGAGGGCAGAATTCATGCAGTCGTTCAGGGTTTTAGATTCTTCAATCATTTGTTCTTGCCATTCATTTTCTTGGACTCTGATAGGAACCAAACTGAGCTGGAAGTCACCGGAAAGAAGAAAGTATTATGGAAACCAGAACGCCATTTTTTCTTAAGTTAAGGAGTGTCAAAAATATTGGAATTGCCAATGGAGACTGAACTCAACACAGGTAAATGTGAAGTCTGCAGGGTTTTAGTAACATCGTCATTTTAAAGAACCTTTAAATCAGCAGAATGGACAAAAACAGCTATTTTGATTTTTGTAACCTTGAAAACATTCTATTGCAACTTAACATTATGTTGTGCATCTTATTTCTGTCTAAGGTGTGTAGGAGACTAAAACTTAAAATGTGGGTTTTTTTTTGTTCATCAACGTGAACAAAAAAATTTGCTCATGGTAGAAAGCATTTCCTATTATCTTACCAACCATGTAGATTGCAAAGTTGTAACAGGAACACAGATCATAGCAACTTCCTTTCCTAGATGACACTCTGACACCCTGACAAATCAAAGCATTTTCTTGCAATGTAGTTTCCTAATGAAAGCAGGGCTAGGAAAACCTTTCTTTAGCTTTTGGCACAATTTAAATAAGCCAAGCAATGCTGTGGGTCTTCCCTAACATGGAAATCATTAATTGAAAAAACTAAACATTAACCACTTGAATGACACTGTATTTACTGTGCATGTTTTTGTTTCTAATGTTACACTTCAAAGGGTTCCTTTGTACAAGGATGCATCATGACAACAAGCAGACATTTCCGTTTCATAATGTAGCTTCATCTTATAACATACAGTTGGCCATATTCTGGAGGATATTGCTATCTTCAGATATTACAATGTTATTTGGTAGTATTATCATTGACTTTGTTGGTATAATAAAACATGACAAATATTGTAACAATAAATACAAATGTCTTTGTAATGAATATAACGAACATACTAGAAAAAGAATAGCAACCTGGTTGTTGATGAAGGAGAATATACACAAGATATTAACATTTGTCAGGAAAAATCTGCAAAATTCAGGGGTGATAGTCAATACACAACCAGGTTCTAGAGTCAGACATATGGGCAATATGGTTTTATGTTTAACTACTTCATGGGTTACGAAAAGACATTTTTCCCTTCTATGTCTTAATGATCACATTCCCAAAATAAGAATACAAGAATATTACTTTCTTCATAGGATCATTGATTTAGCACACTTCATGAACATGATAAAACAAAAGTAAATTACATCAATTATTGCCATCTCTCATAGATCTGAGTGATCAATCTGACATAAGTGTATCTAAAAAGGTATAGTAGCTAATATAATATAGTGAAGAAGTTTTGCTTAAGCTAATTAATTCTAAAATGGACAATAAAAAGATCATTCTCAGAATCATGAGCATTTGCCTTCTAAATAATATTTTTCTGTTTTTTAATAAAAACACAAAGAAATATGACATATTGTTTTATTTAGTCTACATTGAACCTATGGCAATATAGCAATAGTTGAAAGGCCAGCACCTCCCCAGGGGAAAACAAACAGTGTCAGAGGGATAATCACAAAAGCATGCACAAACCACCAAATACCTTAGAATCACCGAAAGCAAATATATGTGAGATGACTAATTTTTAAAAAGAGAAAAACAAAAACGCTTTAGCTGAAGGTCCAAGTATAAGATAAAGAAGAAGAGAAATAAATACAACATAGCTTTTGCTTGTATGTCTGAGGCTGATACAGATGCATTTACATCTATGACTGTCATGACCCAGCTAATATCAACCCTTCCGTCCTTGCAAACACCTTTACTAAAAAGTAACCCAGAAGACAGTTTTCACTTAACAGAAGCTACTTTCCTCAGCTATCTGGGAACATTGCTGTTGGCTGAAATTTGTAAAGTGATGATGCTCTTTCTGCCACTGGTTAAGCTAAATTGATATTAAAATCTAGCTACATCACTGAAGAACTACAGGACAGAATCGTGATTAACCTTGTCTCCGATTTGTAGATCCATTTTAGATGAAAGACCTCTAGAGGTTTAAGTGCAAATCTCGTTTTGAAATACTTTAAGAATATGATTTATATTTATAGGTTTAATATGAAAATGAGTACATTGCAACCAGTGTTAAATAAAAGTATAGATGTGAAGCATCAAAAATTACTGCTACTTAAACACCGACTAAATTTTAGACTAAAAAGAGTTACTCATTATTTCGACGCATATACGTAGACACATATTATTTTGATGCAATGCATACCTTATATACATTTGTGTCAAATGGCTGTAGAGACCACAAGGTCTTGGATACCATTGGAATTGGAGCAAATGGGTAGTTGTGAGCTATGTAAGTTTAATATAAACTGAACCCAGGTTGTGTACAATGACAAAAAAATGCTCTTAATCACTTATCTATCCCTCCAGTCTTCTGAATTCATTTTATGTTATTTTTGTTAGTTAAATGAATGCTAAATGACTGCACCTTTATCTAAATTAAGTGCTATAAATTTAATTATTTTCCATTTTACTTGAACTAATGATGCATTTAGAGAAAAATGTAAAATCACAGACCTGTCGGTCTGAAACATAAGTATTCTAATTCAAGTATATTGTAACTATTAGGGTTTAGATTTGTTTAAATACAGAAATATTTACTTAATATTTAAAAATAAATGTAAATTAAAAATAAGTTTTCTATTTTAATTGAAATAATTTGTCTATTCAAGAGTGGAGCTACAGCCACAGGAAAATTTTGCAAGTGTTTAAATATTGAAATATATATATCCTTATCATGCCAATGATGCATATTTGTTGTTGAGTTACTTCTAAGTCATTCTAGTACCACTTTGATATGCATCAGAAAAAATAAACTAGTAGTATAACCCAGATTCTGAATATTAAAATGCTGCAATATCTCTTCATATAAGATATTTACTCTACAATTTATTAATTCATTTGTACTTCAACTCTTCAAAATAATACATATATTTTTTAAATATTTTCAGTAGTTTAAAAAAGTCTTTCTAAAGATCACAGTAGTTTTCTTTATACACACACACACACACACACACACACACACACACAAACACACACACANACACACACACACACACACACACACACACACACACACACACACACATAACTGTAGAAATTATCTCTGGTTCTTTCTCCCAGCTTCATGCTCCTAGAAATAAGACTCAGACTCAAAATATATTTACAAGTACTTTGGCCATATCCATTGGTTTTTCTGACTAGGTCATAGTTTAAAACAATCCATCTATTCTACATTCTGCCACCTGGCTAGTTATCTGCGCTCACATACCTTGTGTCTGTCTTGTCACATCTTGGTTGAATCTTTCTTCTAACTGGCACTATCCCAGAATCCTTGCTGCCTCTCAGATGTCTAACCTCCTATTTCCTCCCTAAGGTATAGGACATCAGATTTATTATTGACAGGGGTCACATCCACACAGATATAAGATATTCTCTTTACATATCAGCACACACATACATTCCAGAGTAACATTACAATGGTTATATTGTTCATTTGTCAGTCTTCTCAACTACAATGTGTTCCTAGCTTTGCATATAAAATATTGGTAATGTCTGCTTCAATGACAATGATGATTAAGCTCAATTCTTATCTTGCAAATACTTGACCCATCAATGTTATCCTAATTATAGTAAGCAATACAAAAAGAGTAAACGGAAACACATATCCTGTGAGGTACCATGTAAAAGTAGCATAGAAACAGGTTTTCCTATTCTTCTGCTCTTTTGAGTTACTCAAGTTTCATGACCAAGACAAGTTCACTTTCTTGGAACGCTACTAGCATTTAGTTACTAATATAGCAGCACAATTACACAGCAAGCAAGACCGATACAGTGAACAAAATATGATTGCCTTCATTTTCTTTATTGTTTACATTTTATATGTTTTCATAAATAGTTTAACTATATATCCAACTAAATCAACTGCATTCAATCACTTACATGTGCATTAATATGCATTTACCACCATAATTATTTATGAGAGTTTCTTACATGAGAAATGTATTTTTATTATTTTTACCATTCATTTTTCTCAACTCTTCATATGTTTTATCACTCCAACTCAAATCCAAGAAATCTTCATTATTCTTTCATAGATAGGTATATATGAATACACACACACACACACACACACACACACACACACATATATATATATATATATATATATATATATATATATATATAACCTAATACATGCATTTGTAAAAAAGTAATAAGATTATAAACTACAAAGCAGTATGAATTATATTTTTCTGTGATTTAAATTTATGGAATACAATTATATATGTTTTAACAGTGTAATAAATTATTTCTAGTAAAACATAAAAATTCAATTATGATACTATTATTTCAATTGATTACTATAATTTTCTATTCATTGTCTCTTTCTCTTCTAAGAATGATATGTGAATGATAGTAGAAGCTAGAAACAGAAAAAATTTCTGTCCTAATTGTATTTCATAAATATATGGAAAGTCACATTTCTTCTCAATATCATTGATATATTATTTAATATTACCAAGAGTACTAATTAACTATAGAAAAAGGTAATTTAGACTTGACATAAAAGAGTTTGGAAGAAAAATTAAAAGGAACTTCGTATATTATATTGGAGATAATATGAATGTATAATTCATATAATCTATTGGAGATAATAAGACTTTTTCAATGAGTACATTTGATTGGAGAGAATTCACCTCTTTCAATGCTGAGTTTGAAAAATAGTCCCATTGCTGCAGTGATTAAAGGAAATACCATGGAGTCCATGCTCCATTTTGTAAATGTTGATCTTACCACTCAATGATCAGAGCCTGAAATAGGGCCAAGTACAGAGGAAGGGACCAGTAGGGATTGTTAAGTAAATAATTTGCTGAGTAAATGAACAACGCTATTAAATAAGGTTGTTTCCTGATGATTTAAGATCAATTCGTATAGGCCTTTCCAGCCTACTTAATGGGAAAATGATAAAGAATCTTTAATTAGAACTTTAGGATACTTCATAAGATCCTTGAAGGTGAATTGAATAATCACAAAATGAAAACTATCTAAAAGCAACCAAGTTATTTTTTTCAGTTCTATACATTTTACTGTCCTTTTTTTTTTTTTTTTAATAGTGACTGTTTTCACTTTTCTCTTAAATCCAAAATGGTCTCTGAGTTAGTTTGACAATAGGAAAATAAACTTATTATTAAAGTCAAATGTAAGTTGATCTTCAATTTTCTCACATATTCAGGAAGTAAGAGACATTGGAAGTCATATTATTTATGTTAATTCAGGAATTGCCTATTTAGCAAACTTGGCAAACAAGAAACCTAAAGAACAAAAATCTAGAAAAGTATTAATTTATCCAATACTCAAAACTGTACTATTTAGGAGATTTTATGAAATAAAGAGAATAATCATTATTATTCATACTGTCTATAATATATAACATCTAAAGTTAAACTCAATGTATAAAGACTCAGAGACATTGGCTTTTGTATTATTTAAGAATGTGTGAATTAAAAAGGAGTTTACCAGCTTGCAATCCCACCAACAACGGAGGAGTGTTCCTCTTTCTCCACATCTTTGCCAGCATCTGCTGTCACCTGAATTTTTGATCTTAGCCATTCTGACTGGTGTGAGGTGAAATCTCAGCATTGTTTGATTTTAATTTCCCTGATGATTAGGGATGTTGAACATTTTTTCAGGTGCTTCTCAGACACTCAGCATTCCTCAGTTAAGAATTCTTTGTTTACCTCTGTACCCCATTTTTAATAGGGTTATTTGATTTTCTGGAGTCTACCTTTTTGAGTTCCTTATATATATATTGGATATTAGTCCCCTATCTGATTTAGGATTGATAAAGATCCTTTCCCAATCTGTTGGTGGCCTTTTTGTCTTATTGACAGTATCTTTTGCCTTACAGGAGATTTGCAATTTTATGAGGTCCCAATTTGTCGATTCTCAATCTTACAGCATAAGCCATTGCTCTGTTCAGCTGTCACGGATGTGGAGAAAGAGGAACACTCCTCCATTGCTGGTGGTATTGCAAGCTGGTCCACCTACTCTGGAAATCAGTCTGGCAGTTCCTCAGAAAATTGGACATAGTACTACTGGAAGATCCAGCAATACCTCCCCTGGGCATATACCCAGAAGATGTTCCAACTTGTAATAAGGACACATACTCTACTATGTTCATAGCAGACTTATTTATAATAGCCACAAGCTGGAAAGAACCCAGATGTTACTCAACAGAGGACTAGATACAGAAAATGTGGTACATTTACAGAATGGAATACTACTCAGCAATTAAAAACAATGAATTTATGAAATTCTTAGGCAAATGGATGGATCTGGAGGATATCCTGAGTGAGGTAACCCAATCACAAAAGAACACACATGATATGCACTCACTGATAATTGGATTTTAGCCCAGATACTTAGACTACGCAAGATGCAATTTGCAAAACACGCGAAACTCAAGAAGAAGGAATACTAAAATGTGGATACTCCATTCCTTCTTAGAATGGGGAACAAAATACCCATGGAAGGAGTTACAGAGACAAAGTTTGGACCTGAGACAGAAGAAAGGACCATCCAGAGACTGCCCCACACACGGATCCATCCCATATACAACCCCAAACCCAGACACTATTGCATATGCCAGCAAGATTTTGCTGACAGGACCCTGATAGAGCTATCTCTTGTGTGGCTATGCCAGTGCCTGGCAAATACCGAAGTGTATGCTCACAGTCATCTATTGGATGGAACACAGGACCCCTAAAGAAGGATATAAAGAAAGTAACCAAGGATCTAAAGGGGACTGCAACCCTATAGGAGGATCAACAATATGAACTAACCAGTAACCCACAGAACTGTGTCTCTAGTTGCATATGTAGCAGAGGATGGCCTAGTGGGACATCAATGGGAGGAGAGGCCCTTCATCTTGTGAAGATCATATGTCCCAGTACAGGGGAATGCCAGGGACAGGAAGCAGAAGTGGGTAGGTTGGGGAGCAGGGCAGGGGGAGGGTATANGGGACTTTCAGGATAATATTTGAAATGTAAATGAAGAAAATATCTAATAAAAATGAAAAAAGGAGTTTAAATTTATTAATTAAAATAACAGATTTAATAGTAAATGCTTATATTCTGTCTCTTCAATTCATATCACTTTGCCCTAGTAAATAAGATGGAATGTAGTTTTCTTATTTTCTTATGTAAAATTGATTTGATAAATGATTCAGTATATCAGGGATTAGTGAGGTAAAGAAAAGGTCAGGAGTGAAACTGATACACAGATTCTGTTATGTAAGTAGCTCATGAATTAGTCATATTAGAAGGCTTCATCACCTTATGGTTTAAAATTTTATGTTATATATCATAATACAAATATTCAGTAGATAAGCATTGTTTCTTATATTTATTTTAAACTATCAAGTGTGAAATAACTTGTTGAAAACATCAGTAAAATGGTTTTATGCGACTCACAATGACCAAAATCTTAACTTCATAAGTTAGAATCAACCTATAACACAACCAAGGCATAAATAAGATTGCTCCTTGATAATTTGGGAGAAATTAGTGAAAAGATTTCTTCGTTCCATAAAATAATAAAGATCCACTCTCCATTTAATGGGATAAAAAAATGCTTATTTATTTTGCTGAAAGTAAAACTTAAAGGTTATTTAAAGTTAAATGAATGTATTTATTTAAGCAAAGGTTATTTCTTGTTTACCAAAATGTTGCTAAAGGACAGATACATGTATACATCTCTTTCATGTCTAAGTATGGTGCTATTATGCAATTTAGTAGCACTGTGCACTGATAATTGAAAACAATTAGCACAGGGTTTTCAATAACCAACTTAGCTGGAAAATAATAGACAGTTAGAGGCATAAAATCCTAAAAGAGAAACAAATGGTAATTAGTTGTTTTGAATGTAGATTTTCACTAAACTAATTAATTTACATTTATTACCATAAATTTCAACTATCAACCAAAACATATAATTAAATTCAGTTGCTATAATGAATAATTTAATAAATTATTAAGTAAATATATTATAGAATTTATATTGAGACAAAATATGATTTAATGTAAAAATAAAACATTTTATTTTATTTATTTATTTTTTTAACTTTGCTGAGGATTTTATTTAGTTTTTTTCTTAGGCTATATCACTCTATTTTTCTATTAATTAATTTACTTATTTACTTCACATCTTGATCAGAGTCCCCCCTCCCTCCAGTCCCCACAAACACAGCCTCAACCCTCCCCTTTTCCCTGAGAAGAGGGAGGCCTCTCCTGGGTACCAGCCTACCCTGGCACCTCAA
>NC_034598.1:71809534-71827034 GCF_900095145.1 Mus pahari
GCATATGTAGCAGAAGATGGCCTAATCAGCCATCATTGGGAAGAGAGGCCCCTTGGTCTTGCAAACTTTATATGACCCAGCACAGGGGAAGGCCAGGGTCAAGTAGTGGGAGTGGGTGGGTAGGGGAGCAGGGGCGGAGGGGGTATAGCAGCCTTATTTATAATAGCCAGGAGCTGGAAAGAACCCAGATGTCCCTCAACAGAGGAATGGATTCAGAAAATGTGGTACATTTACACAATGGAGTACTACTCAGCTATTATTTTTTATTATTACTTTTTTTACGGTCCTGACATTACTTCCCTTTCAGTCCTGCTCTCCCAGAGTTCCTCATCCCCTTTCTCCTCCACCCTGTCTCCAAGAGGATGTCCCTAACTCTACTTCCACCCCTACCCCCACTTCCACCAATTCTTCCCACTCCCCGGGGCCTCAAGACCACACCTTGGCCTTCCTTCTTCTTGAGCTTCAAATGGTCTGTCAGTGGTGTTGTTGGTATTCCAAGCTTTTCCCCTAATGTCCACTTATCAGTGAATACATACCAGGTGTGTTCTTTTGTGACTGAGGCATCCCAGTCACAAAGGGACATCATACTTTTATGACGCACACATTTTCAAAAGTCAGAGTTCAACTTCTGCGTCGGTGTGTCATATATGCTGTTTTATTCTATATTTTACTGACAGCCACTTCTCAAACTGTAGACTACTTTAATCAATCTTTACAAATTATAATTGTTTTTAATATTGACGGCAGCAATTAATAAGAGTACATGCTGTTCTTAGCCGCAGACATGGTGAGGCTTTAGTGAATGAACTGCGTTAAAAGCAGGACGTAAGGAAGCTTCATTCTCAAGTGCAGAATGGTATGCATCAGCATATTTCTAGGTTCAGAAATCTGGGTTGTTTACGAGCAGATACCCATTCAGCTATGTGTACCCAGAGACCATGCCAGGAGTTTCACGACAAAATCTTAGAGTATTGTTAGCCAACTAAGACAAATTATTTTTCTCACAGTTTTCAAAAACATGAAAGACATCAGAATGAAACATCAAAATAATAAATTCTGTAATTAAATCTTTCATTTCCATTATCGTTCTATAATTGTGACATTTTTATTATGCTTGCTTGCTTTAATGTCTCTCTGTTCTGTTCCTTTGACTCTTTACTGTGTACATCAACAAGAAGATGAGAATTAGATTAATGTCTCCTAAATCTAGACATAATATGAGTGCTTTTCCATCCACAGTTCACAAAACCCCTGTTCTCATATCTTATTATTAGAAAATAAAAAAGACCAAAAGGTAAATGGAGAAAACCAGCTGCTTATAAATGAATCTAAAAATGCTTAGAGAAAGGAATTCAAAAAATAATGTATAGTATTGAATTATAAACCTGTAAAATGACAATGCAAATATATTCATCGTGAGTGTTAATGTTCTGAACAAAAGAAAAAGCTAGTCTTTTTAGACCTTGTGATAGTAGGCTATTGTGTGTTCAATGGAATCATACTAGACTGATGCAATTATATCAAGATAGTTTAAAAGTTAACATTAAAGATCACTTGGAGACATTATTAAGTCAATTTTTAGAGGTATAATTTTTGGAAAATTTCAAAAAGTTTTTATCTAATATCACAAGACATTCATATTCACCAAAATGTTCCTTAACTCAAAAGTTGACATAATTGCCGTTGTACACTTGATCCTAGTCCTAGACCATTATATAATGAAAATGTAATTTTAAAATGGTTAGCTTCATGCTATTTTTTAAAAAGATAATATCTATATTGTGGTATTAACTATAGTTTTATTTTTCTGTGTCTTTTTAAAGGTTTCAAAGTGAAAACAGTGATTCCTCAGAGCTTGTCTAATGTATCATTCTAAGTACATGCCATGTTAGCATGTCTTAGTGCCCTCTAGTGTGCAGATAACAGCAATAGAATTCTAGGTTCTAAATTATGAAGAACAAGATTTTTTTTTAAAAATGTCAACTTTGAACCAATATCAAGTGAATAAAAGAATTTTAAGTTGGAAAGAAAAATTAGAGCCAGTTGTCAGCTCAAATGAAATAGAAAAGCTGGTAAAGAGAAATTCATTCTTTCCAATTAAATGACCTTGCCTTCATTTGTCTAAATGTCAAGCAGGGTATACTATTTACATACACACCCATCTCCTTGTTTCAGAAATTCAGACAAACTAACCTTCGGTTGCTACTGGAATTCCCATGATTCGCCCAGTTCTCCGTATCAGCTTCTCCCCTCCAACACATTGATACGTTTGATCTGTAGTAGAATAGGAGCCTAAAGTCACCTGCCATTCTTAAAGAGATAATTTCTAAAACATGGGTGATATACTAAGAAGCAAGTACTAAAAATAATTTTCAAAAGACAGTCCATGAAGATTAGACACAGAGGATTCAATCCCACCAACCCCCCCCCCAAAAAAAAAAAAAAGTTGAAATGAGGTTTGCAAAATCACTAGAGAGGAATTTTAAATTTATCTTTAAATCCAGTGATAGGACCAACAACAGCATTGAAATCAACTATTCTTATCTAGTAATGGTCAATAGTAATCAAGAAGTGCACATCATGCAGTTAAGGAATACTACGTTTCTTCAGTGAGTCTATGACTCTTAATTAGAATGTGTTTAATGGGAGATCATAGTGCAGCACTTCTGGTTGATAAGCTACAGAAGCCTCTCAGTGGTGACCGACTGTATCACTATCTCTACCAGTTATCCACTGAAAACTGACTTGAGAAGTGAATTGAATTGAATGATTCTAAACTAGTTTGTGGTTTTTGATATCATAAACAGTTCACTAAAGATCAGGAGCAATTTTTGAATTTCCAAGGGCATCCAAAACTGCAGAAATAATGTTTTACTTGGCAATGCTTATTCTTGGTGTATATAGACAAGGTTGTCTGTTAAATTCATACAGAATTATTTTGCCTTTGCGTTTTGGCAAGTCTCCTATGTGTTCCCTCTAGGTAAGCATCTACTCTTGGGTATGTGGATTATTAGAGACCACAACCATAAATACTTTGAGCATAATAATACAGAGTGATCCATATTGGTTTAACATTTACCAGAACAAGGTTTCTCATTGCATACCTTTGCTGTTTTGATACATTTTACTTCTTAACAAGTTGAAATGAACAACTTCACTTATCCATAAGAGAAAAGAAAAAGATGGGAGTAAAATTATCAAAGATAGGCATCAAGTAATAAATTCTCTGGACTTGTAAGAGTGTTTCTAAAAATATTTTCTTGCATAGCCATTTTACTCTTGGTGGCAACAGGAAGTTTACAGGGTTTCAAGTTCTTCGAAGAAAGCAACTAAAGGTTAAATAAATAAACCACCTTGACAATACTTGTGCAGCTTTCAACTTATAGGCCTGGGGCCAGCTTCCAAGTTTGTTCTACTAGTGGTGAGAGAGGGAAGTTATAACCAGAACAGGACAGGATTTCTCACTTTCATCTCTGAGAAGAGTACACCTTTTCTCCTCTTAATTTACCCAAACTCACATTGTGAGCAATTCCTGAAATGAATGAGGGTAGAGGCTAGATGGAAACCCTCACTTGATTGCTAACTAGAGCTTACACCAGAATAGGGTTTATAGACTTGGGAATGATTCAAATGCCAAGGTATGACATGATGTTGCAAAATTCCCCACTTTAAATGGAATTATATGTTCATAAGCAAATGCTCATCTTAAAGAAGAGTCGGACTAAGGCAAACACTGGATAATCAAAAATGAATAATGAGAAAGAAGGGGACACTATGCAAGTTTACTTCACAAACAGATAATAAATGTTGTGAGTCACTATCTAAACACTTTGCAGACTCTTGGTCTAACCAGCACCCCTACAGATCACTTTCATTTTGTAGAAAGAAGCATGATGTGATTTCTAGTCACCCATAGGAAGTTAGTGAACTATGTTTGAACCAAGGTCTCTTCTATGTCATTTTACCTCTGTTTTGCCTTAAAAAAAAAACAAAAAAAAAAAAAAAAGAACAACAAAAAAAAAAAAAAAAAAAAAAAACAGAAAAAAACAGTATTTGCCTTTTAATTGTCTGCCACAAGAAGCCTTTTGAACCTCAATGTCCACAGTGGATCACATCTCTAATTTTCTACACTCTTCAGACTTACTTCTCCTAACTCTATTGCTTAGGTTGCATGACATTTTCCCAACATAATATTTTTATCAATATTTTGAGAACTTCACAAAAATGTACCCTGATCACATCTGCTTCCCATCCCTCCCAGTTCTGCACTCCCACTTTTGTACCCTCTTCCCCTGAAAGAAAAAAGGAAAAAAACAAAGAAAAGAAAATGAAAAAAAATGCCAAGTCTACTTTGTGTTGCCCATATATCCACTGGGGCGTGATCAGCGTCCCAGTGGCCAGGTCCCTAAAGTCAACTGACTCAATCCTTTCTCACCCCCTGCTAGAGGACAACAACTGTGAAGAGCTACACTTCAGCATCTTTATCACAATTTATAAGGACTCACTTCAATAGCTTTACATCTGAACCATTTTGTTTTCTTTTCTTTGGGATGGCAAGGGAATTTGTCACAGAAGCCTTAAATGTCTCTCATTCTCAGTTAATAAGTCTGCATTCCTTCATACCCTTCATACCCCGCTAAAGAGGCTTCCTTGGCCATAGCAGCCCTTGATGTGGTAGGCATCAACATAATGTTTAGTGGCTACTGGGATCATCTACATCAATATGGTATCTGGAAGCATCCCAGCTGTCAGATCTCAACATGGTTTCTGGTGGCATCAGGGGTCACAGACATCAACATGACCTCCAGCAAGTATCATGGACGTCTTTCAAGGAGAATCAAACCTGAAAATGGATCATTCTTTATCTCACATACTCTGACCTTGCTCTGCTCCCATCAACAAGGTAAAGAGTTCAAGCAGGTACAGCAGCTGCAGCTCCATTCAAGAGCGAAGCAGAGACATTGGTTTGGGTGACACTGCGGCAAGTGCAGGGCACTGGTCCCATCTGCCACCCATTTTAAGAATCGGTTGTGTAACTTTTTATATGGTTGCCTCCTGACCACACCGAATTCAGGGAAGAAATACTGTGTCATCTGTGTACATAGTCAGCATTCTACTGCCTATTTTTACCTTAAACGAATGGATTACTGTCAGTTTGCATATCTTACATATATAACGGATCATAATTACAATTTCAATCTAGATGGAAATTCTTATTAATTTAGATATGATCTGAGCAGGGTCAAAAATGATGTACTTGAAGCATTTTGTTCTTTAAAAATTAAATCCAGTCACAGAAATAAACAACTTGAAATGCAAATTTAAGTATACACATTTTGTCCAGGCTCTATACAATTACTAAATAATGCTTAAATTATTAATTCTTTTTTTAAAAACAAATATTGTGTCTTTTATGAACTTATTAATTCTTTCAAAATATCAATCATTTTATTATTTGTACTTTTTCCAGGCTGTCAAAATATAGACAGCAAGCCCATATACAAATATATAACCTAAAATATCTAGATACTAAGAATTTCAAACATTAAGACATTAGCATTCCATTAATGAGGAGTGTCTTAAGTCAGAGTTTCTATTCCTGCACAAACGTCATGACCAAGAATCAAGTTGGGGAGGAAAGGGTTTATTCAGCTTACACTTCCACATTGATGTTCATTACCAAAGGAAGTCATGACTGGAACTCAAGCAGGTCAGGAAGCAGTAGCTGATGCAGAGGCCATGGAGGGAAGTTATTTACTGGCTTGTTTCCCTGGCTTGCTCAGCCTGATCTCTTATAGAACCCAGGACTACCAGCTGAGGGATGGCACCACCCACAATGGCCCCTTGCACCCTTGATCACTAATTGAGAAAATGCCTTACAGCTGGATCTCATGGAGGTATTTCCTCAAGGGAGGCTCCTTTCTCTGTAATAACTCTAGCTTGTGTCAAGTTGACACACAAAACAGGACAGTACAAAGAGTAAATTTTTCTGATCAGATAGATTTACATAACCCACATCAAATTTTATAAATGTTCCACGTTGTATACATTTCAATATGTATGGGGTAAATATATGTACATGTGTATGCAATGGGTGGTTAAACTGAAACTAAAGATACACTGGGTAGGTGTTTTTTTTCAATACCTACATATTAAATCAGTTCGTCAAGAAATGGAGTTCAGAAGATATTCTTGGCTTTGAATCCCTCAAAATATTCTTAGCATCTATGTCTGTCAAAACAGGAGTCTATGTCTAAATTGCTCCCGCCTAATTTATTCTTCATGAAACTCATTTTGCAAAAAATTATTCAATATCTATTTATATTTATATACAATTAGCCATAAACTGCAATAGAGTGATTGCCCTCTTCTGCACGTTAAACATACTGACAGTGTTTCGTTTTTAGTTATTCAAGAATAAATCATGCTTGCTTTTTATCTTCAGATGTGGACTGAAAATATTTTTTGAGATTCAGAGGCAAAAAGAAAATATTCTGACTTTTACTGACAGTGAATGATACATTGATTAGGTCCTGATAATACGTATTGGTGTTCAGTGGGCTAGCTACATGGACGAGGTATCGACTTGATAAAGTAAGTACTGTCAGGATTTAAGAAGACAAGGATTTATTTTACTGTGTTACAAGAACTCTCTGCACAGAAGCAGCTCAGTAATTGCGCAGCTGTCAGAGGGTCTGTTCCCCTCATGACTGCATAATTTTACTCTATGGATTTTCCCTTTCAGCCTTGCTGCATGAGTAGAAACAGTATGCCTATATATTCTGCACAAAAATGAGCGTCACTATGCAGAAATGAATTTTTCATATTATGTTTTTGCTTTTTTTTTTTCCTGAGGAATGATTACTCTCCATGAGTTTTTATATCAATGTATACAGCAATTACATTTAAAAGAAATTCTTTTCTTTCTATTGAAGCACATATATTTAAAAAATTAATGAAAAAACTTAAAAATTAATAATACCTTGTCCAAATCTCAATGTGTACAACTGTTTTTATAGACTTTATGTCATCCTTCTCTCTCCATCCTCTTCCTCTCTCTTTCCCAAACCTCATACTTTCTTCAACTTCTTATATTAAAGAAGAAGTGATGATGTTAACCTTTGACATCATACTATACCATATTCCTACTTCATTTAATAGTTGGGTTTTTTTGGTGGTGGTGGTGGATTTTTTGTTTGTTTGTTTGTTTTTGCTATTGTCTTAATGAATTTCTAACACTCACTCTTCTCAGAGACTCTCTGGAGTCTCTTTAGTATATGTATTTTTCTGTTAGTACAAATTGCCATAAATTATGATTTTCCTTATGCGAAAACTATTTATGGCATGATATTATATCATATATCTCATTCTTATTATTATTCTCATATATAAAATATTTTATATATATTTATATAAATAATAAATGTAATGTACAAGGGTCCTTAATATGTGTTTGAGGATTTGTATTGGCAAGTCTCCATTAAGTATTCATATATGTTTGCTAAATCTTTATTGTGTGTCACTGTCATAGGTCATATGTATATAGCTCTAAAAAAATCAAAGTTCAATACCTTCTAGGGATTATAAAAAAGAGCAATTATTAAATTGTATAGTCTTAAAATAGACAAAAGGAGAGTAAATTAAAATCATATTTGGGCACAGGAGTGTTTTGTTTTGAAGCAGAGATATGATGAGAGGCTTTGGGGTTTGTTTTTGTGTTTTTTTTAATAAGGGCAAAATGAATTAGACAACACCGAGACAATGCACATGAATTAAAACTTGAAATGTTTAAACCTTGAGTTGAGATCAAGGGAATAGGTTTAAGAAGTTGCTAACTTCATGGGAAGAGAGAGGAAAGGAAGTGGTGAACATGAGGTGAATTCTGAAAGTATTTCAAAGAATTGTAATAGATAGAATTGATAAATTATAAATGTGCTGTGAAAATACATATGTAGTACAAGGTTTCATATTTCTTCCAGACCTCTACTTGAGACATTGAATGGTGCTGTGATCTACGGAGATGTGAAAGTTTCTGAGAAAATCAGGAATAGATGTTACTATGCTGTTATGCGAAATGTTCCTTGGTTTATGCCAACAACTTTCTTTTCATCCAAGAGAGGCACCAGCAACAGAACAGAGCAACAATGTCACTGAAGCCCATGCTGAAATAGAGCTCATTGTTGTTACTGAGAGGAATGTGGATGATGCAAGGGTAGCACCGTCCCCGAAAATCTCACTCCAACCAAGTGGTGACACAAAGAAATGAAGGAATATTTAGATATGCCAGTTCTACCCCTTATGTACATTATGAGCACTTGGCCCTCTATTATGAGTGAGTCAGCATGCTATTGACGTCTTTGAATTAAAGAATGACATCCTCATTCTAGCATTCCATCTGATATGAAATGGAATCCTACTACTTTCCTGTGGGAGCATCTGATTAAAACCTATGCAATCACTTCTCCTCCAAATAGTGAGGAAACAAGGTTCTAGAAACTTATTTTTACATGAGTACAGAACAATATACTGGTCATTTATAAAACCTTAATTATACCAATAACAATTGTAAACCCCCAAATCTCTTTATTCCATGTATGTTTCTCTCAGAAGAACTATTCTGAAGCCTCTTTTAGCATATAACCAGAAAGAGTTGAGGGAAAATAAAATATATTGATGTGTCCATGCTAGGAACTGTTTGTTATATATAAATAATTGTGCGGCTTACAATTCATAATTTATTAATACTTATGTGAAAAATGTGTGCAAACCTCCAGTCAGCTCATGAAATTTGAAAACTGCCAATCAAATTCTTTCTTATTAATTTGTGCTACGTATGGGAGGTAAAATTATGACTCAGCCAGCGAGAGTAGGTTCTACCCACCTTTCCAGCTTACACAAATTCAGTTTCTAGTGCCCATGTGAGGTGGCTCAGAAGCACAAGCATCTCTAGCTACAATGAATAGAAATCACTATAATATGTGCAACTGCACTCATGTGCATGCACACACACACACACACACACACACACAATTTTAAAAGATGCTGTATTAAAACTCATCAGAATATGTGACTAACTAGTTGTACATGTTGAGTGGTTTTGTATCTCCAAATTTGATAGGATGAAATTCTGTTACCCAAGGTACTGGAATGATAAGGTGGGGCCTTTAGGAGTTGATTTAGGGTGAGGAGCCAAGAACAGAATTAGAGCCTTGATAGGAGAAATTAAATGGAGCTCACGTACACTTCAGATGTGTGAGGATACAAAAACAGATAGCTTTATTGAATCAGTTCAACTGTGTGTGTTGCATGGTACAGCAGGATAAACAGCCCCAACAAATAATGCATGATGTAGGTTTTTCCCTTTAGTACCAACGGAAGAGAGAACTCCAGCTATAAAACATTTACAAAATCGCAAAAGAAATCCAGCTCAATTATTTTTAAGTATGTTTTACATCATGAACTGAGATAGACTGACACTTTAACTGGAGACACAATTTTTAGACAACCCTAAAATAATCTTTCTTTTTAAATTTTCTGAGCTATTGGGGTTTTAAAATATATTTTCTTTATTTACATTTCAAATGTTTTTCCCCTTTCCAAGTCTACTACCCTTCAGAAAACCCCCATCCCATTCCCCCTCCCCCTGCTTCTATAAGGGTTCTTCCCCACCCATCCACCTCCTCCCTTCTTCCTGCTCTGGCATTCCTCTACATTGGGCATTGAACACCCTCAGGCCCAAGGGCCTCTCCTCCCACTGATGTCAACAAGGCTATTCCCTGCCACATAAGCGTCTGGAGCCATGGGTCCTTCCATGTGTACTCTTTGGTCGAGTACCCGGGAGTTCTGGGGGATCTGGCCCGTTGACACTGCTGCTCCCTCCATGGGGGTGCAACCCCCCTTAGCTCCTACAGTTCTTTCTTCAACTACTCCATGGGACCCCACGCTCATTCCAATGTTTGGCTGCCAGCATCAGCCTCTGTATTTGTCAGGTTCTGGCAGAGCCTCTCAGAAGACAGCCCTATCAGGCTCCTGTCAGCAAGCACTTTCCAGAATCCACAATAGAGTCCAGGGTTTGGTTACTGTATATGGGATCGGTAATATGCACTCAGTGAGTGCATACCATTTGTGTTCTTTTGTGACTGAATTGCCTCACTCAGGATGATATTTTCAAGTTCCATCCATTTGCCTGTGAATTTTACAAAGTCATTGTTTTTAAGAGCTGAGTAGTATTCATTCTTCTGTTGAGGGACATCTAGGTTGTTTCAAGTTTCTGACTATTATAAATAAGGCTGCTATGAACATAGTGGAACATGTGTCCTTATTACGTGTTGTAGCATCTCCTGGGTATATGCCTAGGAGTGATATAGTTGAGTCCTCAGGTAATACTATGTCCAATATTTTAGGGACTTCCAGAATGATTTCTGGAGTGGTTATACCAGCTTGTAATCCCACCAGCAATCAAGGAGTGTTCCTCTTTCTCCACATCTTCACCAGCATCTGCTGTCATCTGAGTTTTTGATCTTAGCCATTCTGAATCTCAGGGTAGAATCTCAGGGTTGTTTTGATTTGCATTTCCTTGGTGACTAATGTTAAGCATTTCTTTAGGTGCTTCTTGGACATTTGAGTTTCTGCAGTTGAGAATTTTCCCCTAACAGAATCTTATCTCTTGACATTTACTTATTCTTGCTCACTTTCCTCACTGTAGCTTACAGAGTCCATGACTCCCTTTCATGCTGATAATCAGACCATTAAAAAGTCATCGCCTCCATGTGTGAAAATGACATGCATTTTAAAGTTTCTGCTCAAATACAACATACATAGTGGGGAAAATATGCCCAAGTTACTATTGCTACTTAAGGAACCCAGTATAAGTCCAACAATAACATTTACTGTAAGTTGCAATGTGTTTATCTAAAACTTGAACTCAGTTTTCAAGATATATATTTATAAACATAGTATCTGCTCCATGAGATATCTATTTAATGAAATAAAAAATGAATTAATACATCAAGCATTTAGCAGCCATTCATTGTCACATTGCTAAGTATGTTTGACCTCCAGAGGACAAAGAACAACCTGTATACTATTCATCATTCTTGACTACCTGAAGGTTCTCACTCCAAGATATCTTATCAATATCCTCAAATACTGAAATAATTGAAAATTATATTAAAATATACTGTTTTAGTGTTAGGCTACTTTATTTAACATAGCAATATTTTATACCACAGTGTCTTCCCATGTCATAACACTCTATACTTAATGTGCCATCAACAGAAATGATACAGTTCTCAAACTGTTGATCCTGTTAACTGTATGTTTATTTAATCCCCCTTTTGCAATAATTCAGTGGGTTTTTAGTATTTCTGAAAGTAACTTTGGCTGCAGTGATGTAGGCAAATATCTTGTTTTTCTGGAATTTTATTTTACTTATTAGCATTCAAGTTGTAGATGGTCCTGGTACTTGTATGCGTATGTTTGATGAGAACTAGGTGGTCTGCCTTTGACTCATTAGAATGCAAACTGTCATATAATGCTTAATGCTGTTTGCTGAACTCTGACAATTTAAGATGTAGAGAAAAGTCCTCCTAGTTTATTTGGTGAAGGCATCCAAATTCCTAGAAATAGAGTAAATGTAAAAAGCTATGTCTAGAACTATCCATCACTCAATACTTGCACAAAGTAATGTGGTTGTGAGTAATAAAATTCCCAAGGATGGGGGGGGGAAAGGAAATCTTTGTAAATATCTGTCTGCTCCTATTAGTAGGCAAAGCTAAAATGATCACAGTCTTAAGTATTCTCAATAATGTGCTTTATGTTCTTCTGGAGTTCTCCAAACACTTAAAAGATCCTAATGATTCCCATGAGAAAGGATACAACTAAAAACGTAAGGTCTTTCCAGTATACTTTACCGAAAAAGAATGAAGATTTAAGCTGAACTTGGTTCCCCTTTTCTTACTTATTTGTTTTTCTCTCTTATTTTTTCCCACAAACTTCATATTTCCCCATGATTTAATTAGATTTTTATGCACTCTCTTGGAAAGAGTTTACATTTTAAAGGCTTAAATTAGCCCCCAGAAATAACTGAGGAAATCACTTACTGGAAATACACACATAATAAAAAATTTTAAACCAGAGTTTAATATAAATTGACTCAGAAATAGAGTTTGTATATTTAAAAACCAAATAGCAGTCTTTGGATGCTAAGAAGTCGGCCTTCTGAGCAGAGTTCTGGGTATTTTAGAAGGGGATTAAGATATCTCTAGAAGCAACTTAAGAACAAGTAGAAAATATTTCACACTTGGATTCTTTTATACTTACAACTAAATTTAGATAAATCTATCTGTTTTAAAATGTGTTAAATTACCAATAAATAAGAATGTTAGTGATGTTTTATTAACAAGAAAAGTATAATGAAAATTCAGGTTTTAGTGTCTTTCAGTTTCATACATTATTGATGATACTATAAAATTTCCTTTAATTAATTTCTGTATTTCTTCCTATCTCTAATCTCTTCCTATCATCACTTCTGCTTTTGCTAGCTATTAATTAACGTCAAGTAATATTGAATTACTTCTATCTTAGGGAAAAATATAAGGATGTCTTTTCTCCAGTGGCTTCAGTCACAGTTCAAATGCATTAAGTTTTAAGTAGTGCTTTCTTCCTTTCTCTGCTAAATTATTTAAACTAGGAAGTCCAGAGGAAGTCCCTACCTTTCATTTGTCTACTTTCTCTTTGATTTCCACTCTTCCTTCCATTAGTTACCAGGATTCATATTACCTCCCCATATCCACTGGAAAGTTTAAAAGAGAGTTCCAGAATGCTTAGGTCTATCTGTGGAGGATGCTTCAAATTTTTTGTTCCTTTTGTTTGTTTTGTTTTGTTTTAGTTTTTTTGTTTGTTTACTTTTTGGGTTTTTGGTTTTCTTTATTGGTTTTTGTTTTGTTTTATCTTATGTTCTTAGGAACAATTTTTTTTTAAAGCACAAGCTATTTGTCTTCCACATTGTTTTTATCTCTCTGTATCTATTCCCCTTCCTCTCCCTCTCCATCCCACCTCACCAGTGGGCATAGTCATGTGTCTGTTTATATAAGTATGAGTTTGGGACTTTGAGTGATGACATTGGTATTACTGTTTTTGTTTGTTTTTGCCTTTTTTTTTTTTTTTTTTGACAGGGCCTCAGTATATAACTCAAACTGTCCTGGAACTTGCTATGAAAACCATGTTGATTGAAGGCCAGAATTTGCTCACTAGAATCCACACTGTGGAAGTAGAGAACTGATCTCTGTATCTAGTTCTCCAATGTTCACACATATGCCAAGATTTGTACATGTGAGGACACCCACAAACAAATGTAATAATTGTTTTCTTTCAAAAAGTGGACAGTCAGCATTATTATTTAGTCTTAGATGGAAATATACCCTGTTTTCTTCACTGATGGTGATACTATTTTGGGGCATTTCATAGATGATTTTTATTACAGTCTAGATATTTCATTCTGTATTTTCATTATTGTGAAACTTCATTAGGAAAGAGTGTTGAACTCTGCCAAGAGTTTTGTTTAATTTTCTTACATATGCTAAGGTGTTTTTTTTTTTTTAATTTTATCTTCATTCTGTTGATGCAACATACCACAGCTTCTTTCTGGATAACTTGCTCATATTAGCAAAACTGGCATCTCAGAGTAAAAAAAAAAAAAAAATCTTACTTTAGTGAATGCCTACTTAGATTTGAATACAGATTTCAAATATCCTATTTTCTACAGATCCACCACTAGGGTTTGTACTCAATAAAAGTGAAATCTGTGCCTTTTTGTTCTAGGTGTACTTTGTCATCTCTTGAGGCTTATTCACAATAGTCAAGATTTGATTATTGCCCATTAATAGATAAATAAATAAAATAATTTTACTGTAATATGCCAAGTACTATACCTTTAACCTGCATAAATGAGATGCTACATCATAAGCAAAATAGAGTAATCAACACAGAAATAAATTTCCTATATATTAACGTGTTAATATATTAATGTGTTGATATATTAATGTGCTAGTGAGTTAAATGTAGAAATGCAGAAGCAAAAATGATTATAAAACTTAATAGGTTGGAAACAGAAAGGTAAAAGCTCAAAAGAATAATACTTATGAATAAGTTTGGAGGTTGAATATAGCTTGATAACTGTGTAGTTAGCAATATTGAATTTTAGGATGAAATTTTGCTAACTAGTAAGCTAGGAAGTAGTCTTGTATGAAAACAACTTCCCAAGTTAAAAGAGAGAAGGGCAGCTGTCATTTCCTTTCTCGTGTTGAATAAACTCAGTCTATTAGGTCAGCTCTGGAAAACGCTAGATAAAAATAAAAGGCATATCTACCGGGACCTGTGAAGTATGAGGTTAATTTTAGCTCTAACAATTAACTACAGATCAAAGCAGTTTGAAAGCAACCTTTATATACCTAGGGATTGTACTGAGTAATATATTAACAAGTGAATATTTGTGGTTTATTCCTAATACCAACTTTCATATGACTGAAAACAAAATGGTAGATAAAATGCCTGAAATGTTCCCTTGATAGGATTTTTTATATAAAAGGTAACCCAATAGACAAAATAAAGATAAAAGCATCTAAATGAAATGAACCCAAATGTCATTCTTTCACATTGCTTCTAGATAAGTGCTTAAAAGTGTTCATACAGGGTTGGAGACAATGAGTGTTGAGGAAAATCAAAACACAGTTAATAAATATAGCTTTATATGAAATACAAAGTGGGACATCTTCCATCTAAGAAAGTTGAATTTATTTATTCAGCAGAACTTATTTTCATTTTCAACTTATTACATGTATGTTGCCCAATGGCCACAAATGTACTTCATACACATTTTAATACTTCCACATGTTCAGGAATTTACTCATGTATTTAATTCTAAGCATATCAGTTGCAACTGAGAAAATAAACATGCATAAAAGGGATAGATAGCCTTTTAAAGAGTACTAAGTAATGAGCGTTAATAATTTTTCATAATGCATTCACTATTAAATTTAAATTAATATTAGCATTACTCATATACATTTAAAAACCTATTTACCCCTCTGTAGTCTTCAAAATTTATCTGTTAATCATTATTCATTCTTTATCATATACTTAGTACTCAGAAACAATTCTGTGTACTGAGGTTATAGCATCAAACTGACACATAAATTTCCAAACTTATATTTTATTAGCCCTGCATGCCCAACTGATATGAAATCCTTTTTGGAAAGGTTGAAAGTTACAGGGAAAGTGTATAGTTCATTTACCAATGATGATTGATAATAGAAAAATAGTTATCTGGAAGTGATATATAAAGTACTGGATAAATAAAATTATAATTACTGATAGGGAACTACAGTATTTGAATAAAAATGGCCCCTTAGGCACACAGTGAATGGAGGAGATGTGGATTTTTTTGGAGAAGTTTTGTCACTAGGAGCCATGCTTGGAGGTCTCAAAAGCCCAAGCCAGGCCCAGTGGCTATCTCTCTCTCTCTCTCTCTCTCTCTCTCTCTCTCTCTCTCTCTCTCTCTCTCTCTCTCTCTCTCTCTCTCCTGTCTGTTGATAAAGATATAGAACTGTCAACTACCTCTCTAGCACCATGTCTTCCTGCCATGATGATAATGGATTCAACCTCTGAAACTGTAAGCCAGCCCCAATGAAATGTTTTCCATTATACGAGTTCCAATGGTCATGGTGTCTTGTTACAACAACAATAACCTAAATAAGACAGGAACAAACAAAGAGTTTCAACAAGATTTAAAACAATTTGTGAAGAAAGTGTGTCTATTTTTCCTTTCTCCCATGTCTATGAGGCCTAAGAACATCATATTCAAAGCAGGGGAAGCATCACATGCAAAGCAAAAAGACCAGTGCGTTTTTTTCCAGCTTGATACACATGGAAGACTAGAAAAACATGTTTCATGTCAACAGGGCCTACAGGGCCTTCACTTAGAAACAGATAGCAACACATTTGGGGTTCAGTACAAACGACAGATGTCATCTGACGTCTGATTTTAAGTGATTGCTTTGGCTTATTTGTACCATTTGAAAAGGACAGGATGAGAAAGAAGGCAAGTTAGGAGAGTCTTCAAATAGTTCTATTGAAAGATGACAGCTGAGCCATGGTGACGAGCAGTGAGGCATATCTGATGGACAGAAACTCATAGCATAAAGAACAGATAATGTTAAAATCAGGACCTGAATAACTGAGTTTAAGAATGGAGCTGTCACTGGAGTCAGAGCACTGGCAAGCATAGGCAGACATTCTCAGTGGAAGAAGAGGTGTGCTCTATAGAGAAAAATAGCACAGATACATGTAAGTTGTGTCACATTGTGGGCACAATAGTAAGATAGTGACAGGGTATAAGTAGCAGAGAAGCAAACAAGCTCCTAAAAGACATAATAAACCAAGTTGTTGAATATGGAGAAGATGAGATATTATGTTCATGTAATATGTTCTGCATATATACCCAGTACATTGTAAGTCCTAGACACTGCAACACAGACACACACACACACACACACACACANAGACACACACACACACACACACACACACACAGAGTTCTTCAATCCATACTTCAAATGCCACATCTTCCCTTTCCTTCCCACCTGATAATTGCAGAAGCTAAAAATTCCCACATTTTGCATGAATTTACATTAAATATCAATCACTTTCTTCAGAAAAATCACAGCTAAATCATGTCAATTTATATGCATATAAAGGATAATAAAGCTCATATATTTCTGGATTGTTTTTTTGTGATTAAGTAAAACCCTTACGCTGTGTATAATGCAAGGCTACATTGCTGCCCTCATTCTAATCCACAGCATTTTTCTTTCATTATGATCAACCTGCTTCATTGAAAGACAACTGTCACATGTTGAGTTGCATTTTACATTCCTTTATGCCAATTTTGAAATTCCTGTGTCATAACTACTGACCAGCAGTCTTCACAGCTGATCACAGTTAGATTGAAATCATGGGGTTTTTATCTCAGCAACCTCAGCTGCTTCATTCTTAATACCAAGTAGGAAAAAATATATTTTTATGTGAGTTCATTCTTGTTTTATTCCCAGAGACCTTAACCTTCACAAATTAATAGTGATTTGCTGGTATTATGCAGCTTTGTGTATGTGTGCACACATGTGTTCGCATGAGCTCAAATGTGCACATGAAAGCTTGGGAACTAGTGCTATATGTGCACATTTAGGAACAATAATAAACATCCATATACCTGTCATTGATGCTACAAAATAAAGCATTGCAGGTGCCTTAGAAATCCCTCTGCTGTATGTGCCTCTGGCACAGCTTATTTCTCATCCTTTCTCCCTAGATGATTTTTCTTCGTTATTTTTGTGGCCATCCTTGCAATAACATATTTATATTTTTACAACAGCATTCACAAACAGGGTAAATGTTACTTCCCTCAGGGCTATGGTACTTTCAAAGGACAACTTCATTGCTTACT
>NC_034598.1:71828503-71854357 GCF_900095145.1 Mus pahari
ATATAGGAAAAAAAAAAAAAAAAAAAAGAAAAAAAGAAAGTAGTCTCATACCACCTTTAATTATGTGGCCCTAAAAATCCTGTCATTATTATTATCCACATCATTAGTATGACTCCTGGATTGACAGCATGATTAGGACTAAGGTAATAAAATACCCATTCAGTAGCACTGCCTGCACCGAAAACTAACTAGAGAAGCAACAAGATCTATTCTAAAACAAGTTTCCAGTCTGAGGTTATTATAAATTTAATGAGATTGTTTAAGACAAATGACCCCAAATGTATTTTAAGACAAATCTGTTTTGCTATAGTGACTGTCTTACTACCACTTTATATATAATAAACTGAGTGCAATATAGTTTACATAAAGTCCGTGCATGTAGACAAGCAAATTACGTTTGCAGTAAGTTAACTTTTGATAATTCAAATTTGTTTCTTTGAGTGTTTAACATCCATTGACCATGTAAAGATACAAGGCTGACCTTCATGGAGCTCTTCTTACCTGTAGGAATGAACCTAAATTGCCTCAGGAAGTCCATAGCTTTCCTCATCTGTGCATTTTGACTCTTGCCTACTTCCATCCTAGGAGCTGAAGTTTCCCTATTCTGTATAAAGTATTAGAGTTACAACATCAAAGATGTCTGCTATGATAAAGTGGTGATTTCTTTCGATGTTCTCTTGACCTTTACTGAGATAGTACTCCCTTTCTCTGTGAATCAGCAAGGAATGTCTACTCTGATCAATGTAAACAAAAACCACATTTTATTTTGCTGGCTATCAAAAACTTTAGCTGGTTTTTTAGATGAGTTCTGAGCCCAGGGCAGAAACGCACAAGTGCTTTTATGAGAGCCTATACATCAAAATCACGGCTATGAGTCTAAAATTAATTTTTCCACATTATCCGCGATATGTCTTATAAGTCAAAGAAGTGTTATATGGAGGGAGACTAGAAAGGCATGTCATGAGGCATTTGCACTCAATTTACTCCATGGATAGACATAAACTTGAACTATTTACAAACGCTTTTCTAGATCTAGAAATACAAATGTGTGTATCACATACATACATGTGCATGTCTGCTCGTGTGTGCACATGTGCATGCACACACACATTCACACACACACACACACACACACACACACACACATATGCACAGGCACGTGAGGAAAAAGCCAAAGGACAGAGAGTGACAGCCTAAGAAAATCAGTGACTAAAATATAAAAATATTGGCACTCCCCCAACTCATTTATGAAATCAATAGCCTCTTCCAAATATAATGTGAGCTTGTAGATTAATCATCCTGTTATTATGACTAAGGAATTTTACTTTAATCTGATAATCAGTGAAGAGAAAGTAACCATGTTACATGAATGAAAAAAAAAATAATGTGTCCTAACCAGTTTTAACTATACATAGAACCCTAACAGGAAAGTCCTAAACAACGCACACAATTTTTTTTTCCTTGTCTCTGGCAGAGTATCTGGTGATGCTATTAACCACAACAATGACAGTACTGATTGCTTTGTGATAATAGATGTTTAGTTGTTATTTAAAGGCATGCGAAGAAATGTTTCATTACGTATTTTACTAAGCCCTTTTGCTTGTTTTCTGCTTCGTGTATATCTTGTGAGACAGGGCCTCATTGTGCTGCCCAAGCTACCTTTGAATTCACTATGTAGGTCAGGCTGGCCTTGAACTTAAGTCTTTGGCCTACATTTGTCTTCCAAGTGTTGGATAAAAGTCATAGACCACCACAGATTTAAATACAAGCCTATGGTTTGGTATGTTTGCAGGTATGCATATATGTATGTACACACACATACACATACGTACATACATACACACACATTATTTGTATATATTATATATAAATTAGTATCTGCTTATAAAAGAAAACATATGAATTTGTATTTATGAGATTAGGTTACCTTTTCTAATGTAATAGAGTCTATTATTTCAATCTGTTTTTCTAAAAATGCTATAATTCCATTTTTTTTTTACCACTGAGCAAAATTCCATTATCTATATGCATGTGGTAGTTATTATTAAAATAGTACTTGAAAGGAAATGAGAAGATATGTTGTGACTTCTTTCTGGAAATTTTTATTTAGTATACATGGCCAATTTTTTGAACAATATTTAAGTAATCGAAGCAGTATTTAAGTAATGAGATCATTGCTTGAATAAATGTTTAACGTGCATAAAATCACCACATTTATGTTACTGAGTTTCCTGGGATCTGTTAGAGTACAAATTAGGCTGGCTCATAGAGATCATAGTAGTCCATTATTATATACTATGACAAAATGAACACAAATATGAATAAAGTTTATAGACAGAACATTGGATTTTGAGAAATACTTTATCCTGGAAAATCAAAACACAGTGCATGAAATTTATTACAGTAAAAACTTATCAGAGAGACATGAAAAGAACATATTTCATGATCGAGGAGTGGCAATATAGGTGCTGGGTAGATATGGAAGAAAATAGCAATCAGAAGTTTTCAAATTAAACAGTAGCATATGTTTAGATGGCTTGCAGTACCATCATGATATATACCAATTATCCATTTTTATATACAACAAATATTATGTGTTACACTTTGGTTTTGTGAGGATGTTTGTGAAGAATTGTCAAAATATAACACATTGACATAAGATAGGTTCACTTAGCACAAGTCAGTTATTTTAAAAGGAAATCCTACTTAAATTAAAACGATTTTGGTGAGACACAAAGGACTCCCTTCAAGATCTCAGAGAAATAGCTAAATGAGAAGAATGCTCTCTTCTCAGTGTGTACTTTGTGCTGAGCCTCCTTGTTTACTCTTTGCCAATTCAGGACTTATTTTCCAAGGTGCTATAAGCAATACCAGGTTTGGGAATTGTCTCCACTCAGTAATTTTCCCTTAAGCAAAATCATACCTCATATTACTGATCATATTACTAGAACTGATCAACCTGAGCTATTAAGGCAAGCCACTGTAACTCTGAAATAATACTTATACTTGGGCACCAATGTGACCTCTCTGAATCTCAACATCTCCTTCCCAACCTTGCCCCTACTTCCTTTGCACAAGTGTTTATCTTTGAATTCTAGTAGTGCATTTCTGGTACATAAATTTTAACTACATCTCAGAGTCAGCTTATTAGGAACCTACCCTTGGGAAGTAGTCTGTTTCTGGTTTAGATTTTATTTTATTTTTACCCGAGAAACTCCATGATGATATTAAGATAGGTGACAGAAATTATAATAATCAGCATATGGGGGAAAACTGTTTGCAAACTTTAGTACATGTTACTTACAGCACATAGATGAAACAAACCTCATTGAGTTCTTTCTGAAGATGCCATCAGTGTGGTATTTTTTTAAAAAAATAAAACAAAAATCTTAAACACATCCAGTCTATATTTAATTTGTAAATTTGAGTAAATATTTTCATTACTAGCCAATACAGAATGAAATAATAAATCTACCTGAAATTAGACTTCAAATAATTAGATAATACCGATGATTATGATTATTTGGAGGACTTTGTTTATTTTCAAGATTTGAAGAGAGTCTTTGTGATGTAGAAGTAAAGAGATATATGCTTAATTTATTTTAACAGCCTGGACTCATGTGACATGTTGGTAGCAGTTTAAATAATAAAATATTGTGATAAAATTAAGATTATAACATCTCAATTCTTTAAATAATAAGAATAGAATTGCTGTATTGAAAATGATGGACCTTTTAGATTTACAGATCCAGTGGTTCTAACGTGCTGCTTTTAAGTAAAAGTGTTCATAAATTTATCACAGTAGTAATTAAAATGCCTTAGCTCTACTTTTTCCTTACAAGGTAAATTTTCTTCCCTTGTGTTCTCTATAATACATGGAAGAAGGAATAACATTTTATATAACTATTTTCTTGTTTAATTTATGAAAGTATAGATGAGTTGTTTTTAAAATCCTTTTGCTATTTCTTGGGTTTCTCACAATTTGTCCCAAAGGCTAATGTTGATAGTAATTTCTCCAAGGATTGCGTTCCAGCCATGTTGATCTTGTCCTTACATAATTCCAATGATTTTTTTCACCTTTCTCATGTTTTGTTTTATTTGTCTATAAATCATCCACATGTGAGATAATACACCAGCAAACCAATATAAGGTATTGGCCCAACTTCCTCATGAGTCTTAAGGGTAAATTATCACTAAGAAAAGTATTCACACAAAATTGAAAGGTAATGACACAGTTCATACAACAAAATACAAATTATTTTTTATAAACATAAGAAATCATGTAATTAGATTGAAAAATACACCACTGAACATTTGTTAATGAGAAATACAATAACTATGTTTCTTGTATCCTTGGTGATATGTAATACCTGAGAGAGAGAGAGAGAGAGAGAGAGAGAGAGAGAGAGAGAGAGAGAGAGAGAGAGAAACACAACTGAACAACCATGGACATAGTGAATGTATCATATTCAAACCAAGCTAAGTCTTGATGTTTCCACATTTCCACACATGGTTTTGATGTTTATCTTTCTATTATATAAGAATTATCTCTGAAAACCAAAAACCATACCAAGCTGGTGCCTACATAAGCCTTCACTCCTATGTTACACTGTCTTTATTACATGAAAGTACTGTGCACACTCTTAAAAGAGAGATGTACAGACAAATTCAGCCATAAGACCTTTGTCTACAATGGTGTATGACATGTGAGGGCAATGGTGGTACAAAGCTCAAAAATAACTGATTTGACTAAAAGGATCACTTTATTGGTGGAACCCATACCTGGTAGGACTTGAGGAACCAAGAACTTGAGCATAGGCAACCCAGGGACAAAGAAAATTACAAAAAAAAAAAAATCCATAATGATACTATGACTCCTAATAGCATTCTGCTTTACTCAGATCAGTTTCTTGTTTACCCATCATTAGAGAACCTTCCTTAGGAAGCAGATAGGAACAAATATACAGTCCCACTTCCAGTCATGACACAGAGAGTGAGAGACCTTGGAATACTCACCTTTACATGGGTTATCTTTCTCAAATCTCTCCCTTGAATCCCATGAACCATGAATAAGAGGAGCAGAATGAGTTTAACAGCAAGAAAGGATAGAAAAACAAACAAAAACAGTAACAAAAAAACCAAAGGCTCTCTAAAGCAAGATGAATAAAGTCTATATGAACTCACAGAATCTCTAGAAATATGCACAAGGCCTTCGTGGGGCTGTTCCATGTCTTCTGCAGTCATAATATGGCTTCTAGGTTAGTGTTTATATAGTATTCCTGAGTATGCTAATGAGTGAGTCTCTGGTTCTTTTGCCTATTCTTGGGCTTCTTTCCTTCTGTTGGTTTATCTTGTACAACTTTGATATAATAGTTTTTATTTAATTATGTAATATTTTTAAAATTATTGAATGAGTGAGTGAGTGAATGAATGAATGAATGAATGAAAACATAGCCACAAGTGTTAGGAAATATATATATATATATATATATATATATATATATATATATATATATATATATACCTGCCGGGAAAGAGAAAATTCGTTTACTCAAATGGAATGACATGGTTATATCAATCATTCGAGTACAGGTCTCATGTTCAGGAATAGTTGATCAAAAATTAATGGATTCTACAGTTTTTTCCTTTGTTTGCTTGGTTTTTGGTTTTGTTTTGTTTTGTTTATTTGGTGTGTATGTGTGTTTCTCTCTCTCTCTCTCTCTCTCTCTCTCTCTCTCTCTCTCTCTCTCTCTCTCTGCGCTTGCACGTATGCTTTGATCAGATTACAGTTCAGTTCAGTTTTTGGAAAGTGATTTATTTTGTTTTCTTGTTTGGGATTGCTGTTGCTTTGGGGTTGTTGGTTGTTTTTTGAGAAAGAACTTAAAAGTTCAAATAGGTAGGGAGGGGAAGAATCTGAAATGATACAGAGAGGGGAAGAGCATCAAAATTTTTTAAATTTAAATATAGTTTTAAATAATAAAAATTATTATTTAAAAGAAGTAGAGAAACAAAATACAAAAAAAAAAAAAAGCATTACTTACAAAATCACAGAGAAATGTACAAAGATCCTCTCTCCTATGCTCCAGTACAGGGGAAGGCCAGGGCCAGGAAGTGAGAGTGGGTAGGTTGGGGAGCAGGGCAGGTGGAAGGTATAGGGGATTTGGGGGATAGCATTTGAAATGTAAATGAAGAAAATATCGAATAAAAAAAAGAAATGAGTGGAAATATTTCTAAGCTGTTTCTTTGTGTTGAACTTCTAGCCTGTCTTTCTTAAAGATAATATTTTGGTTGTATCCAATCACATAACTGCTTCCACTTCCAGGTATGCAGAAAACGGACCACCTTGTCAGCTGTCTGCTTCTCTCCCTGAATTATACATCCAATACCAGACGCCACCTGAAGTGAGTTCTAACACAATTTTACTAAACTAAACCATAATTCCAATGGCAAGTATTCCTCTTTACTATAACCAATATAAACGTCCCTTGCATTCAAGTTTATACACATGTGATCTTCTAATTAAAATTTAATGTTAATAAAATAATTCTAGGTATATATGGAATCATGAACATTAGCAAGGATTTTTTATTATATATGCTAATTAAACTCTCCACTAATACACACTTTCTGTAAGTAGAAAACTTGACATTATACTTCTTATCATATCATATTTAATATATTTATTAATGTCCTTTTGACTTTTGTGGATGTAGTGCATTCATTACTGCATTTTTCTTTTTATGAACTCCATATGGCACTTTTCCCATTGTAATGACATTGTAATAACAATGTTTACTTACTATTACATCATACATCATAACTCTTTAACAGATTCCCAAAGTCTGAGTGGGGTTAAGATGCATCCTTTAGCTCACATATGTGGCTAAGTTGGACTAAGTGAGACCAGCTTCCATTAGTGCAGCTTTAGATAGTATACCTGCTCCTGATCTGCTCAAAACAATAAAAATTCTAAGTTTTCAGCTATATATTAATGGTACATAAAACAGTAGTTATCTACTGAATAAAATGGGAGGTAAATCTGTGCCTTCTTAGTCTACCCTCGAACACTTTATGTATCAGTACTGTATTCTATTATAACAATATTAAATACGTATTGTATTTATTCTTGTATAATAATATTACTTGCAAACAATCTTGTTTTCAATGATTGTAAAATATACATGAAATATCACACTTTAAAGAATGTATAAGTAACTACTAAGCTACAAATAAATCAAACTTTTTATTTATTCTTTATAGACAAATCCGTACCTAATTACTGCTTTTATACCCTATTTTGGATTGTACAATGTCCCCTTAAAAACTCTGCTCACCCACATATTTATTGAGGAACATTTTGCTTACTATCATATAACTAGCCTTTATATTGTATACATTAAATTAATCATGGAATTTCTTTTCATCTTCTCGGTCATCTCTGAAGAGCTGATGAGAAGATTTATCTTCATTCTTTTTTCTCTCCCTTACATATTTTTAGTTCCATCACAATGTTAACTTCTCAAGGTAATACATCACAATCAATATAATCAACTAATTGAGAGAGTTTTAAGATATTGAAAAAGGTTGTATGTTTTGGTTAAACTTTAATTTTTGGTAAACTTCCAATTGAAAAACAATTTAACGTTGTAGCACAGTTTTTATAATTTTATGAAAAAGTCATTGGATAAAAAGTAAACAATTCTTACGAGTTAAGAATAAAAACCGAGTTTTATGTTCCTGCTGGATAGAAAATGTTGATTTGCAGGCACTGAGGTGGGCCAGCTGGTGAAAATACCTGCCCCGAATAATGATAACCAGACTCCAGACCCCTGATGCCTATAGGTTGGCAAGAAAACCAGACTCTAGTAATTATCTTCTGATCCCCATGTGTTTGTGCATGCGCAAAAATAAACAAAAGAACAGCAAACTGTAAAAATTTCTTCATTTAAAGCAGATTATAGAAAAGTGTAAAGAGATAAAAAAATAAAATGCAGAATCATATTTATAAGTATCAATTTTATTCCATTTGGACTATTTTTAGCATTAGTTTTCATATCTTATGGACTATATATGCTTCTATGCTTTACTTAATTTTTAATATAGTTTTATAAAACAACATTTATTTTTATTGAGGTATACATTTGGCGTTTGGCACATTCAAATTTAAATTATGCCATCAAAAATAGCATTTTTTCTCTTTGTGAACAGTTGCATAAATGAGGATTCATAATCTAGAAGTATCATTTAAAAAGTTTATTTAAATTTACAAAACAGGTCATCAAGGAAGAAAATGCTGCAGGGGTAGGTCTAGGAAATATTGAAAGAGAAGGTAGCAGGTGAATGTCATTATTACACATTGTATATATGAATGGAGTTTTGGAATTAAAATAAGAATATTTAAATACAATCTCAGGCACAAGAATAAAACATGTGTGTGTAATTAGATGTCATAAATTCAGATTCTGCTTTATTTCTGTATAGTTAACTCTCTAGTGTATTATGTTCCCCATGAATTACTTGTGAGAGACATTAAGAATGTCCACTAGTCCTAAATTATTATTCAATCATCAATATAACTTTGTTGGATATAAGTACATTTATGAACAAGAAAGTTATGGGAACCAAAGAAAGAGCAATTTGGCTTTAGAAATTGACAGTTCCTGTAACATTAAAAATAATAATTATAGATAAATCAGCAAATAGTGTACTATGAATCATATTTCTTTAACAGATTCCCACAATCAAAGTGGGGTTAAGATGCATCCTTTAGCTCACACATGTGACTGATCTGGACTCAGTGAGACCAGCTTCCATTAGGGCAGTTTCAGATTTTATACCTGTCCCCCATCTGTCCAAAACAAAAATGCTTGGCTTATATCTCCCTTTATCAACTATCAAAACCATGAAAACACAACATCCAAAGCAGCATCTACCCCCAATGTCTCTGCACCCCCTTTTTTCTACCCCAAACTAGAAAAGGGTCATTGTATTTCAGTAAAATAAATGTATATAATACTCTCAGACTATCTTTAGAGACTGTTCTATTGCCAAGAGAAGACACTGTGACCAAGACAATTTATAGAATAACATATTTAATTGGAGCCTGTCATACATCGTCAGTTTATAGTCCATTAACATCAAGATATGGACCATGATAGCATAAGAGGAGTAATGATGCTTGCGAGTACTGAAAGTTATATCCTCATTGTAGGCCATAAGAAAGAGACACTGAACCTGGCTTGGAATTTTGAAACCTTTAGGCCCAACCCCAGTGACACATCTCCTTCAACAAAGCTAATTCTTCTCAAAGAGTTCTACTAACTGGGCACTAAGAATTCAAAACACTTTTTTGGTTGGGAGACTTTTAATGGCTGCTTCTAGTTCTTTAGGGGTTATGGAACTGTTTAGATGGTTTATCTAATCCTGAACTTTGGTATTTGGTATCTGTCTAGAAAATTGTCCAGTTCATGCAGATTTTCTAGTTTTGCTGAATATAGGCTTTTGTAGTAGGATTTGATGATTTTTTTGAATTTCCTCAAAAGCCCAGGACCAGAAGGGTTTAGTGCAGAATTCTATCAGATCTTCAAAGAAGACCTAACACCAATACTTTTCTAACTATTCCACAAATTAGAAACAAAAGGAACGCTATCCAGTTCATTCTATGAAGCCACTGTTACACTGCGTATTCTCCCTTGGAGATGGAATGATTTCTGTCCATCAGGAAACTGTCACAATTTCCTTTCATAGAGGAATTTATAAGAGATTTTCTTTTCTACTTCTATCATGCTTAATGTTCCAAGCAGATTTTAAAAACTGGTTAAGTGCATGTTATTTTTAACTTCAGAAGATATCATGTATATTTAAGAGGCACTTAACTATTATAAATTATTTTGATGACTTAAAAAAAACATCAATACTGAGTTGTACATTTTAAAATAAATGTTATTAGTTTAATTAAAAAAAAAGAATTCAAGACATATTATTTGCGAAACTATCACATGAATGGTTTCTAGGTCACTTGATAACATTTTCCTCTTAAACCTCTTGAGCTGGCCTGCATAGTCCATTTGTCCTCAGTATTACAGTCTTTCAAGCTTCTACTAGAGTAGCTATTAAGTAGTGCTTAAAACATCCAATCACTTTCTAGTCTAAAGTCCCAAAGTTTTCTATATTACTTTAAGCAACAACATGGTCAGTCATGTCATAGCAGTGCCCCACTGGAATAAACTTCCATTCCAATTACTGTTTTATTGGTGAGATGAGACCCCAAGGCCAAGGCAACTTCTAGATGGCACCATTTAATTGGTGACTTGCTTAGAGCTTTATATGGCATCCCATTATCATCATGGCAGTGGGTGTGGCATTAAGCAGGTGTGTATTATGCTGGAAAAGTCCTCGGGGTGATAGTCCAATCTGCAAGAAACAGGCACTAAAGTTTTTCTGGCCCTAGTTTGGTCTTTTGAAACCTCACAACCCATCTCCAGAGAAACACTTCAGTCAACAAGGCCATACCTCCTCATCTTTCCCAAACTATGCTTAACTAACTAGGAACTGAAGTGGGAATTTCTGATTTCTTTAGAGACTCAGTTGTGTCACGTGAGTTTTTTTTTTTTTTTTTTCCTGGAAACTATCTTATGAGAGGATGTTTCTGCTGAAGCAGACACATAGAGGATGTTTTGCTGAAAACAGACAAGTGGTATTTTTCTGAAACTGCCTGGGGGGGGGGAAGAAAGCATTTGATATTTTTCTAAATCAGATGCTTCAGAGAAGGAAAGGCTAGAAATACAACCCACCACAGAATGGCTGATGCTGTGGCGTATTGGATGCCTTTCCACTCTTTGCTGGTCATTGTTTGCTGTGACTTTATAGAGAAAAACTCACCAAAAATCTTCTAGTGATGTTCTGGTGGCTTCTTGCCATTTCTGAGGATTCTGGCCAATTGGCAGATCCTCATAGTTTCTTTGGGATTGAACTATCCTGCTGGTTCATGAAAGGCATTTGTGAGTGGATTGAGCTGCCCCTGCTGATTCATTTAAACAGCACTGCTGATATCCTGACAACATTGATTGTATTTGCTCAAGGATCTATTTCTAAATAGGTATACATCCTCCTTTGCCCTATTGGCTTTCCATTTCCAATACCTCTGGTGGATGCTGGGCTATTAGGGAGGTTAAAGCATTTAACTATTATTAAAAATATGTTTTGAAAACTATCAGCCAACTAGTTACCAAGTATTTACACATATGAGCCTATTAGGGTCATTCTCATTCAAACCACCACATAGACTTCATTAAAACTAATCTTCCAGTGGGGGGGAAAAAAAGATGAATTAGCAGTTAAAACCAGCCAGTATTCTACTAGATGATGGAAATCAGTTGTCAGCCCTTACATGGCAACTTTTAATAATTATAATTCCAATTCTAGGAAATCTGAGGTTCTCTTCTGTCTTCACAGGGCACTGCATGCATGTGATGTTCATGCCTACAAGCAGGCAAAGCATTCGTACATATAAAATAAAAATAAATCTTTAAAAATATTTTTACACTCCATATTATTTTATCACTTCAACAAAATTATTTTAACATATAAGGTAACATATTCACAGGTTTCAGAGATGAGAACATGGTTATTTCTAAGGGGAGGGCATTTTTCCTCTTAGGGGAAAAATCAATTTAGATTTCTATCTTCAAAAGCTAAGATTATCTATTTTATTCAAAGACAGTCATAATCAGATCTCACATAAAAGTGGATATTAACTGCTAATAAAAATAATCATGCTGCAATCCACAGACCCAGAGAGGTTAAGCAACAAGGAAGGCTCTTGGGGTATGCATCTCCTTGGGAAGGGGAATAACGTAGACTGTGCTAGGGGACAGGGGAGGAATGATTGCGGGGGGGGGGAGAAAGGATCAGGTGGGAAAGGAAGGGACAGAGGGAGAGCATATAGGGAGAAATAACTAGAACTGGGCACATTTAGGGGACATGTGGACATCTAGTTCAGTAGAAACTTCCTGGAACATATAAGGGTGACCTTAGCAAGGACTCATAGGTATGGAACTTATGGAGTCTAAATGGGTCATCACGCTGTAAACAGTCAAGGCATCCAGTGGTGAGACTTGGACACCAACCCAACCACGAAATCTTTTACTCACAACTTATCCTGCCTACAAGAAGTGGTGCAGCAATAGTGTTTCAGAGTTTGTAGCCCCAATCAATGACTAGCTCAATTAGTGCCCATGTCACCAGAACACGCCCATGCCTAACAGTACCTGAATGGCCAGGAACCAGAAGATGGATGGCTCAGAGACCTAGAAGTAGTACCTAACCTAAACAACAATAGAAAGGCTTTCTCTTGCAAGATATAGAGCAATACAGAGCATATTCAGAGATCCCTTGCTAGTCTAAATAACATCACAGAGGCTCCTCCAGCAGCCATTGGAAGAGATACTCTTTTCTATCCAAATTTCTGTGACAATTCTTTGTCCACTGGAGGAGCAAGTATAACACAAATGACATTTTAGTGCTGAATACATGGAAATCCCTTAATTTCTGAATGTTGATCACTTGTGTGTCTCCATTAATTGCTATTTTTAAGACTGAGATGTTGAATTCATTTTATTGCTGTGGTGGTTGAAATGAGAATAACCTCCATAGGCTCATATGTTCGAATACTTATTGCCCAGTTGGTAGAACGATTATGATCTATGGCCTTGTTCTAGAAAGAGTGTCACTGGCAGATGTACTTTGATGTTTGAAATACCTACACACATTACCAAGTTAGATCTCCGAGTTATTTTAAAATGAGAACTCTCAGCTACTACTCCAGCACTACACTTTTCTGTCTACTTCCAGGATCCTCATAATGGTGGTCATGGACTTACGCTCTCACCCTGTAAGCCCTAATATACTTTCTACTATAAGTTGTTTTCATTATGGTGCCTCTTCACAACAATAGAGCTTTGAATTACATAGATCTGAGCTCTGTTCCATGGATAATTTCAGTTCTTATTCTAAAAAGTGTGCGTGTGTGTGTGTGTGTGTGTGTGTGTGTTCTGGATATCTGTGTATATATTCTGGCATATGTAAGTTTTGGATATATATGTTAAATTTTAATGAGATTTATTTTCTTTTTGTTAATATTAGGAGCATTCTTACTATGTAATTTCCTTCTTGATCTCTAGTGCAATGTAAATCTGTGGGCTGTTCTTCACGTGAAATTAAAATATTCAGAAGGCTTTGCTTCCCTAACCTATGGCTTTGTTACCTGACCCTTAAAACAGGCTTCCATGTGAACGTGGGGACACATCCTATGTGCATCACTGCAGATTGAGATAATTGGTTCTGTAATTACAAGGGTTCTCTTAGGAAAGTGAAATCAAAGCAGTAATACTGCAATTTGCACATTGATCCCTGTACATCATTCTGTCAGACTTCTGCCCCTCAAAGGTTTCCGGAGATGGTAATAATACAGCACAATACATTCATTTTGCTGTCTGCACCATTTGTGAGAATTTTCTCATTAATTACTTTCTGTTTCAAACATGATACTCTAATCCAAAACCAGATCCTGTTTCTTTAACATTTTCATCATGATGTTTAAATTCTTTCTCAGGAAGAAAAATAATAACCCAAGTTCTTTGTGAAGACATGATGAAATATTTCCATGACAGCTCATTTACAAAAACACAACAATGAGCTCTTTCCAGAAACAAGGAAACAAATCGGTTCAGAAGAAACACTGACCCCCGTCTATTCAGACCCAAATGAACCTCTTTTATGGTTCAGCAATTCGGTTAGCTTATTTCTGTTTGTTTTCTTTTCCATTTTCATGCTTCTATGCATCTCCAGCTGGACTGACTCTGAAAAAAGAAATACATTACAAGAGAGGTTGCTCTCATGTTTCCAATCTGATCTCAACCTCTATGGGAAAGGTTAAGACAATCACAAGAATGCAGCATTTGTTATCTGAGTCCCCCATCTTTAAACCTTAAAAGGCTTACCCATCACTAGTTCTTAATTTCCAATGTTTCCTTCTGGCTAGAATATTTGTTATGATTAATATATCTGTGATCTTTTCTTTGTCCTCATTGCATTCTATTTCTCCCTCTGTCTTCCACTGATAAGGATCTTTCTGGTTTTCACATTGATTCGCTTATTTTCAGGCCTTTCATCTTCTGAAAGGTTAACATTGGATTCATGGCTAAAGAAACAGTAAGAAATCCCCTAGAAAAATATATTAGATAGAGGTTGTTAATTTTTATGATTTTTTTACTTTAAAGCAATATTAATCCCACATACAGTTTATTTTCATAGATTTTACAATCAAGGTAATACTGAACACATAATATAAGACAGTTATAAACATTAATTTTATTGTAGAGTAGATATAATTAAGAAGTTCCACACTCACTCTTACATAAATATTTTCTTTAAGGTAAAATAATTGAAAACATTATTTTCAAAATAAGGTGTTTTATTGCTACAAGAAATTGAAGCTGTTGTTGGCTTTAGTTCAGTTTTCTGATCTGTAAACAGTAATAGGAGAGAAGAAATTCAGGGAAAATGAAATGTTGTGAATTTATCATTTAAGTCTGAAGTCCTTTGCTTTTATAATTATGCTTGTCCTTTTGGTTTCAATATTCTGCTTTTATGTCCTTTGTATTTGTTTCAGTATATATTTCTTGTGATTTTATACTTTATTTTATTTTTATTTTTCAATTTTATTTAATTGTTAAAGAGAAGAAAAGAAAAAAATACAATTTGAGTAGGTAGATAGTTGGGAAGAATCAGAGAGGAAATGGAGAAAAGAAACTCTGCTGAGAATAGACCATATGAAAAAATTTATATATATATATATATATATAAATTTATATATATATATATATAATATCCATATTTTAGATGACTGCACAGCCATAAGTAAATGAGAATATTGACTATCGTTAGGCACTAATTCAGAAACTAACATAAACACATAAAATGCAACGTTCTGAGCAATACTGTAATATGCTCCAACCTTGGGTTTCTTCACTTCCTCTTTTCCACTCGGCTAGCCCTTCTCTCACCTTAGCCATTGAATCTTTAACTACCCCTGGAATGGTCTCTAGTTTGTGCATCCCAATGTTTCACACCCCCCAGGTAACACAGAAAAGTGGTTGCTCCCTAACACTGATAGGGCTGCTACTGGCTTCTCCCATCTCAGGGGCATACATATATTAGAGTATCTCAGAGGACACTCCTCAACGTTCGGTGTCTGCACCCTAAGCCCCACTCTTCAAGGCCACTTCTGGCACAAACACGGTTTAGATTTACAAATCATAGTCTCCCACATTTGGGTAATGCCTCCCCTTGTGTCTCCAGAGTGGGGAATACCCCAGAAGTCAAGGCCCACTGCTAAATCACAGAGTTCAAAGACAGGGTCCAACAACCATATACAATGTGGGTGCTCCTCTGTAGTAGACCAAGTCACATCCCCAGTGCCTGAGACCACCTGCCAAGTCACCCTGGTAGGGTTGTGAGGGCTGCCAAGGCTCAGCACTGGACGATACACCATAGCCATCTCATAGTTTCTCTGGTCTTGCAGAAGGGTGCTGCTTGGGTGTCTGGCTGCTAGCCACTTTAACAGAGGTCAGGGTGGACAACAACACCAGGAACAGCCCTCTCCACTTTGCTTCCAAGTTTTTAGGCCACAATTCCCGGTGACTGATCTGGAAAGCTTTCAATCAAGAAATAAGATCCTTGTCAGCCTAAAAAGTCACTCTGGGGGGGAGGGGGAATCAAGAGGTGGGGTCAAGGGACTGGGGGTACTACACAGGATCTCAAAAATGGTCAGGTTAAAATGGTAGGGGGTGTTCCAGGCTCAGAACAGAGCCAGGGGAAGGAGTACCTCCAAGTCCCTACCAGTCTCTAAAGTCAATTTAGTCAACGTCTCTTTTAAGGTTCTATTTATTCTCTCCACATGCCCTGAGCTCTGGAGATGATATGCAAAATGGAGCTTCCAATTAGTCGCCAATGTCACTACCAATCCCTGACTTATCTTAGAGACAAAAGCAGGACCTTTGCCTGATCCAATTACCTTGGGCACTCTGAACCTCTGGGAAATTTCCTCTAATATCTTCTTAGCTACAATGGTAGCTGTTTCCTGCTTGGTGGGGAAAGCCTCAACCCATCAAGAAAAAGCATCTACAAATAATAGAAGGTATTTATAACCATAATTTCCTGGCTTAACTTCTGTAAAATCGACCTACCAATATACTACAGGCCATTCTCCCCTAGGTCTTTTGCCCTGTTTATTCTTGGCTGTATACGCATTCACTTGCTGGCATAACTTACACTATTCTACTATATCCCTGGCCCAAAACCTGTAGATGATTATATATACTTTAGGTCCCTTAACTATTTGGACAAGTGTATTGGCTAGTTTTGTGTCAACTTGACACAATCTGGAGTTATCACAGAAAAAGAAGCTTCAGTTGAGGAAATGCCTCCATGAGATCCAGCTGTAAGGCATTTTCTCAATTAGTGATCAAGGGGGAAAGGCACCTTGTGGGTGGGACCATCCCTGGACTGGTAGTCTTGGGTTCTATAAGAGAGCAGGCTGAGCAAGCCAGGGGAAGCAAGCCAGTAAGTAACATCCCTCCATGGCCTCTGTATCAGCTCCTGCTTCCTGACCTGCTTGAGTTCCAGTCCTGACATCCTTTGGTGATCAACAGCAATGTGGAAAGTGTAAGCTGATTAAACCTTTTCCTCCCCATGATGGTCATGATGTTTTGTCCAGGAATAGAAACCCTGACTAAGACAGCATTCATAACAAGGTGCTGTACTAGTAGTATTAACTCAATAAATTAAATGATAAGTGTACCCCACTGATGGTTAGATTAGCCCTTTAAAAATCCACTGTCCAAATGTGTGCTAACAAGGACAGGGAAAGCTCAACTCTACACAAAGAAATACAGACAACTGAGGAAAGCTGTGAATGGGAAAGGAGGTCCTCCCCAGGAGAGAGCACATAATTGGTTGGCTAGTGTTATAGTCATCCATGAAAACATACATACATAGAACTAGCATTATCTAGACTAACTTGGATATATATATATATATATATATATATATATATATATATATATCACAATATTTACATAAATACATATATATGTATACATACATACATAAATGTGTACATATACAAATATACATACATATACATAATACATGTACAAATATAAACATATAATGTGTATACATAATATACATATATTGCCTATTATTTCTACATATACACACATATACATGTACAGATGCATATACACATATGTGCATGTACACATATACACACATATTTATACATATGCCTATATACATTATGCATTATACATATGTACATATAGATATTTGTGCAATAATATTTATTGGAAAAACATGGCATGAATTTAAAGGACAGAGTGGAATGGTATATTATAGGATTTTGAGTAATAAAAGGATATCTTAGTTAGGTTTTTACTGCTGTGAACAGACACCATGACCAAGGCAAGTCTTGTAAAAAAGTATTTAATTGGGGCTGGCTTAACAGTTCAGAGCTTCAGTCCATTATCATCAAGGTGAGAGCATGGCAGCATCCAGGCAGGTATGGCACAAGCAGAGCTGAGAGTTCTATGTCTTCATCCAAAGGCTGCTAGTGGAAGACTGATTTCTAGGCAACTAGGGTGAGGATCTTAAGCCCACACCCACAGTGACACACCTACTCCAACCAGGTCACAACTATTCCAACAAGGCCACACCTCCAAATGGTGCCATTCCTCCCTGGTCCAAGAATATACAAACCATCACAAAGAAAAAAATAGAAATGCTATAATTAAATTATATTTAAATAGATTTTATTAAAAAATAAAATGAAGAATACTACAAATGGCAGCTATTATCAAGTACTTCACTCTCACAACACTGCATTAGAAGTACACAGTTTGCTAGAATCTGCTATGCTCTCAAAATGCTATTGTAAATTTATGAACTTGAAGAACAGGTTACTGTAAATAACCCTACATTTTCTTTTACTACCTAACATAATAAAATAAAATAAAATAAAATAAGATACTTTTTTTGTAAAAACCAAAAAAACTATTATACAGGCTATAGGATAATATGGCAAAATTGTGTTATCATTGTGTGCTTATACATTACAACTTCAGTGTACATTTATAGAGATGTTTAGTGATCAGAACAAATTTCAAATATATAAGCCACTATTAAAAAATAAAAATAAATATAAAAAAGCACCTCCCTCCAGGTTTCATGGGGACAGTTAAAACTACCTTAAGATACTGTTTATTTCCATGCTTGGAGCAGCTGTCTCTCCCTGGTCCTTCCCTTGCTGCATTTAACCAGTTTTAACTGGTGTCAACTCTCCCTGACCTCTAGTGAGGCAAATGGCTGAAGTGTCTGGCAGGTTCATTTGCACAGTAATGAGTTCTGTCTACTAGACTGCTGGGGACTGATGGGAGAAAGGGATTACCTTCCACTGCCACCTATTAAATGTGATTGACATGGCTGTATGATATCTGTCCCCTTTAACAGCCCTCCCTCCTCCCCTAGAAATGTTTCATGAACATAAAGAATGGCCGGGCTTAAATGAGGTCTCATGCATTGCTTTGCTTCCCTCCACATATTTTTCAGTTGCTAAGTTACAAAAGACTTTTAATGAAGGGGACAAATGGTCTGACATGATACTGTATAAAATAGGAAAGAAATATTTCCCTTGTTAAGAAAGAAATTAAATACCAGGTCTTCCTTAGAAGAGAAAGATAGGGGGCAAGTAGCAAATACCTAACACATGTTTTAGTGGCTCTATGCCATACTACTTAATATTTCAAATCATTGTTCTTTGCTACAGTCTTTGCAAGTATATTTATTTTCTAATATTCTTATTTTTTCATTCATTCTGGGGTATCTTTTATAAACTTTGCTTTATGATACAATTTCTCTAAACAGCATGTTAGAAAAAAGCTTAAAAATAAGAAAGTCATAATTAATTAAATTTTTGCATCATTACTTAAATGTATTTAGAAGAAATATCTAAATTTATCTAAAAATAGAAATCTAAGAAGTGCAAATATGCTTGTGTCTTTTCATACAAAAAATTAAATTGTTAAATTGCACTGACATACAAGAAATCACGAAGAAGTCATGTGGAAACTCTCTCTATACCATGTTTGTTGGTTCCCTTTCTTCCTGCTCATGTTTATCAGATATGTGTTATTTTCATCTTCAATGTGATTTTGTGTTTAAATGTGCCTAACTATATAATATTATTTACCTATTATCTTATTAAATCATAGTTTAAATAGTTACACACAATTTTGAAACACATATAACAAACTCCTGAAAAAACATCGTTATGAATGCTTAAGAGAGTACTTTCACATATTACTGCTACCTGTGCGATTTTGAATTTATAACACACACACACACACACACACACACACACATACACACACACACATACACACATGCACACACTTTGAAGATGTAAAAGTAACTTTTATTCTCGTGAAGTTATTGTCATCTTAGAGGCTTATTGCTTCTGTCTGCTAACATAGACAGTCCTGAAAATTTCTAGGCCCCACACAATCTAATCTAGGCTTAGACTGTTTTCAGCCTCTGAGACTTATTTCTGAACTAGCTCACTCTTTCCAGCTCTTTCTAAATTCGGACTGGCCTGTTCATCTCAACTGTTCTGGCCCAAATTTCTCTAAGCTAACTGATTCAAACTGACTTCTCTCAGCTTCTGATTAAATTGCCCTGCTTGGTCTCAAAGTAACTCTAGCAATCTCTTCTAATCTTCTGGCCCATTTTCATTCTCTGGCTTGTTCTGTCTACATCTCCAATCTATCTCTGTAAAAATGTCCCTGTAAAAACTGCCTCTGAACTCCACACACTGAACTGCCACCAACTTCACTCCAGTGAACTGATTCCTGCCTTGACTAAGTCAATAGAACCCAGAGATGATCATGTCTCTCCCTCCTGAGTGCTGCTATTAAAGGCATGTTCAATCATGCCTACACCTAAATAGCCTGGATCTAATCTTTTCTTTACCCGAATCTTGTTCTATACCAGGCTGACCTTGAACTCAGAGATCTGCTTGCATTTGTCTCCTGGGATTAATGGTGTGTCTGTATTCCAGCCATAGTGTACATATTGCTGGATTAAAATTAAAGGAAGGACCATCTAGAGAGGGCCCCATCTGAGGATCCCTCCCATAAACAACCACCAAACTCAGACACTATTGCAACAACCAATAAGATTTTGCTGCAGGACTCTGATATAGCTGTCTCCTGTGAGGCTATGCCAGTGCCTGGCAAATATGTAAGTGGAAGCTCACAGTCATCTATTGGATGGAACACAGGGTCCCCAATGAAAGAGCTAGAGAAAGTACCCAAGGAGCTGAAGGGGTCTGCAGACCTATAGGAAAAGCAATAATATGAACTAACCAGTACCCCCAGAGCTCATGTCTCTAGCTGCATATGTAGCAGAGGATGGCCTAGTAGGCCATCAATGGGAAGAGAGGGCCAGGAAGTAGGAGTGGGTGAGTTGGGGTTAGGGGAGCTGGGGGAGGAGGGAGGGTATAGGAGATTTTCAGAGAGGAAACTGAGAAAGAGGATAGCATTTGAAATGTAAATGAATAAAACATCTAATAAAATAAAATAAATATACAAAAAAAATTACTCTCCAGAAGTTCCATTTGCTGATTTTGGTTTGGGGTGTAAACTCCACTGATAGTATAGTATCTGAAGCATGAACTCCACCAACTTTTAACGTTAATTGTCATCTTTGTACTGGCTCAAATTAATTGTTTGATTTACTCATTGAAACAAAATTACATCAATTAAGAGTTCACCGTTCGCTCTGTATTCATTTTCCTGGAATGGGAGAACTGGAGGCAATGGGGATATGGGTGGGCTGTTGTAGCCACTGAATGATTGTTCGATCTCAATTGTCTTTGTCACTCCCAGCTTTTGCTGTTGCCAGAATAAGTTATAACAATGCACAAAAGAATGGTAGATATCATTTTTCAATTTTAACAATACAATTATCACTATATGGTATTTACCACGATGAACTATGTATTTTTCAAATATCATTGCCTTACTAACATATGAAAATAAAAAAAAAACTATTGAGGAGGGCATTTCTGGTATTAGTATTATAATTTAATTCAACTCAGCACACAGCAGGAAATTAGTTAATAGCTACAAAATGCAGGCATGATTTAAAGGCATAAAAAGTAATTACTACATCAATTATAGAAAGAACAGAAGAGCTGTGATTGACAGAATACCAGAAATTTATTAGAGGTTAAAAAAAAACTAATTTTGAAAATAGCAATAACAATCTCTTGGATTATATGAAGACACATCTCTTATTGAATAACCTACAATAAGTGAAATAAAGTACACAAGCATTTGAAACCCTAAGTATATGTTGAAATTTTAAATCGTAAGAATTATCCTTGTTTTACGAATTTACTCACTATTAAAGTTTTGGATATTATTGAACTACAAAAAAAAAAAAAAAAGACAACACATTTGCTTTTCTGTATTACACTCAGAAATGAGGAATTTTCAACACCTTTAGTAAAATCCTGAACTTGAATCTAGTCTCAGAAAATTAATAAAGAATGTAAAATAAACTTCTATTTTCTCAACAGGTCTCCCCACTTAGAAAAACATTATTTTACACACTGACATCACAGATTTCTTACAGACATGATGTGTCTTGTGACTACCCTATTACCTTCCTTTTAAATAAGCATTGTCATATTCAACATACTGAATATTTTAATATTGTCAAACAAACCTCATTTGAACATTTTGCAGGTATTTATTCATTTAATCTGCATAATAGCCACACAGAGGTAGTACTTGTTATTTTAAGTCTACCTTAGCAGAAACATAAGGAAGATTGAACAGATTAAGTATATCACCACAATTCATAGACCTAGCTATGAAGTTAGCTCACAGCTGAGCCAAAGAAGTTGAGGCCTGAGCCAGCCTGTACAATCCCTGTGACAAGCTGCTGGTGTCTGTGTCACTCAAGTGCATGCACTGTCTCATGGGATACTGATTGTTAAGAGAGGACCACTTCAGACTCCACACAAAGCTTATCACCTGACCATACTAGGGAAAAAAATAATAATTTTCATTCAGAAGATCTTGGAGTTTCCCCAGAGGAAACATAAAATGCCTTTCTCTCCACCACATTACTACAAAAGCAATGTTCTGCTCCAATCACTCCATTCTCATAGGGGACAAAGCTTTAACATAGTGAGCCTGCCTAAGGTCTGCCACTAAAACCATTAACAATTTGAACCTTCATAGAACATTCTGAATTTTAATTAACGTCCCTAAAATTAAGGCCACATCTCTACAAATTCTCCTGCCCTGTAGGAATCAGAGCATAATTCTTGAAATTCTTTTTAATTTCTGACTTTTTATTGGATGGTCCCGATAACAATTTTGGCACACGTATTTAGAGGAGTCATTCAATATATCAATGATTAAAATCAACCTTTCTAAATAATTAGGATACAGATTATTCATTTGAAAACAGGGCACTGTGGCATATTAACAATTAATCTCAAAGGTTTCTTTATAATAAATTATAGAGCCAAACTAAATCATGCTTTCTGAAAGAGGCTTTTGTAAAGTTAACGTTGTATGTTGATTTCCATTTTCCCAATAACAATACACACACACACACACACACACACACACACACACACACACACACACGCTTGAGGTAAAATTTACCTCATTTATTTGAATGCCATTTGTAGCAAAGTACCTAAATTTTATTCACTCTGTCTCTCTTAATAAAAACGTTTAATTTTCCCTTCTCTGATTACTTGTAAAAACTTAAGTGTTTAATATTCATTTTGAAATTCTATTGTTCATCCAAATTCTGCTTTGTGTGTGTGTGTGTGTTTGTGTGTGTGTGTGTGTGTGTGTGTGTGTGTGTGTATAGAGATTCGTGTTTAGGGATTATTCACATCAGCCACAGGTAGATTTTACAATACTGCAAACATATGTGATTTGTATCCTGCTTTCTGATTTTCTGATTGACAGTTTATGTTTTAGGGTGACTGGGTTTCTTTCCTGTAGCTTGCAAGGAATAGATGCACAAAGCATGTTCAATGTATACCTTATATTGTGTCCCTACTGACAGCTGGAATAAAAGTGACACATGAACTCTTCAAACTTCAGAAACAGAAAACCTTCAGCTTCTTTGGGTCTCATGTAAATTGTAACACAAATTAAGATGGAGAATATAACCGGAAGAAAGGAATTTGAAAGCGAGCCAGTCAAAATGGCAGGAAATTGCAGAGTCATTTCAACCATTTTTCAGATCTGAATTGTAAATATGAACATTATTTTTTTAAAAGATACAGCTATTACATTTTTTCATCATTTTACATTCAGGAGATTCAATCAAGTAACATAATGAAATTTCAATAAACTTCTCTTGAATAAATGGGTTGTAACTTAAACTCTGCAGAAGCAAATCAATGAAACAATAAACTTCTATGTAAATTTAAAGCCTATACAACTGAGCCCATGTCATCAGTGAAACCAATACAGTCATAGAAGTATATGATAGAAAACCAAACAAACATGAATGTTAATTTATAATAAAGCAACATCAAGACAGTTTCAAAATGGACAATAATCATATTTTTCCATTTTTCCCTAATCAAGCTTTCAAAATTAGAACGTAGTTGCTTCACTCCAATCCTTCCATTTGCCCTTAAGCTAGGCTCTCTCAAGAGCACATAGTTTTTCTGGGCTACTGTCACCAATAAAACTTCTAACATTGAGTCTCAGTTTATATATCATTTTTCCCTGGAAAGAGCCCCTCAAATATGTTTAAATAGGCACGTCCTTCACATGGTCGACAATACCTTCCTCCTCTCTTCCCCTAAGACCTTATCATTTGGACTTAGTTTGATTATTCACTTTTCTTTATTCCATATGAAATATGGACAAGGTAAGTCAGTAGCCAAACCTAGCAGTGTCTGCTAAAACAGTTATCACGTGATGCAAATGATGTGCCATTTTCCAGACCAAAAAATAAAAATGACCTTGTTGGTCTCCACTTACAATTTTCATTTCTTCCTATCAAAATAGATATTAAAGATGTTACTATACCTTTGAAGTCTTTCATAGAAACAATACTATATATAACTTATTAAATGTAGAAATATTTTTTAAATGTTTGAGATATAGAATTAAATAAAGAAGTAAGTTTCCATTGTCAAAGCACAACAATTTGGGTTTTCTTATAAAATAATCAACTAAGCATTCTTTGCTCAAAATTGCAACAGCATCATCTAATATCTTATATGCCAATTTTAAAATGATGAAATAATAAAAGTAAAAAATCAGTTTCTCTCAGTATTTCTTCTTGATCCCAAAGAGTTGTTCCTACGTTATCTCTGTCTCATTTTACTTGACAATACACCCTGATATCATGAACTGAGAGGAGACCACCATTCTTTTTCACACTCAGGACTGACAGATTTGGTTCAAGAACCTAGTGAAACAAAACAAGAAACAAAATAGAAGTTCTTATAACTTTCTCCACAGTATACAACCTGCCATTTCCTCGGGTGCTCTGAGTTTCTGAATAATTGTGTAGCTCCAACAATGTCCAAAATACTGGAGAGCTACCAGTGATAATTGTACTATCACATTCACAATTTTAGTACTATTATTTTACTAAAAAGAACCCATGTTCAAATACTGAAAATTATACGAAGTTTGTTAAAATAGATTCAAATTCCAATTTACAGGATAGAGAAATAAGATTATTCTTTTTCTCATAATCACAGTTTATATGATTTTCTGTTATCCAATTTATGTTTTATACTAAACTTAGCATGCTATGTTCTCTGGATATTTAAATCCCTAAAATGTCTCCCTCAAAGCTTCTCAAATTTACAATCACAATTACAATTACAGTTTCTGGAATCTTTGTTTTATTCAATAAGCTGTCAACGAAGTTTAATCTTAATTACAAAACTAAGTGATAGATATGCTTGTATAACCCAAAGCCAGCAGAAAATTCTCAATTACTTAATTCTTGCTGAAAAGCCAGAGACTCATACGAACTATCAGTAACTATATAAAAGCATTATTTTCTAAAACACTGTACATGAAATTCCAAACTAAGGATTATTTTTTTCATTAAATTCGATGATAGATACCATTCTTTAACACCTTCCAATATTTCTAAGTGAATTTTCACTGTATTTATCCTAATAAGTGAATAAAGAAGCAATTAATAGCCTCAGCCTGTATTTTTTAAATAACTGTCATGAATTTAGTCACTTAATAAATGTATGATGGTTACATTTATGGATTAAACAAATATGCTTTGGCAGAGAACTTCAGGTAAACATGTAGTTGCAAGCAGAATAGAGGATCTGTTACGCTCAGGAAAAAGACATTTGATGAAAGAATTTTGACTACATATGAGTCTATGCAGGTACACAGTCCTTCGAATAATTATAAGGAGAAAGCCATAAGAAATAATAATAAACCCTTGCTTCTGTGTTGAAAAGTATTTAAAAATCCTAAAGCTTAATATAACTATGCTTGTTGCCTGTGCCCTGGACTACTCCCTGGCTGACCCTACCTGTCCTTGGGTTTGGAGGTGAGGTGGGCAGAGTCAGTGACACAGACTCTGAGAACAGGTGAGAAAGTCTGCAGCAAGCTCCTCTGAACAGTGCTGCGAGCTCCTTTAATACTCTCCATCTGTGCCGGTTGGTCCCAAGAAAGCATCTCTTTTTAAAAAAAAAAAAAA
>NC_034598.1:71855652-71863404 GCF_900095145.1 Mus pahari
TCTCTCCCTCTCTCTCTTTCTCTCTCTGACTTTTTAGGCCTCTACTACCCACTTAACTCCTTTCTCCATGTCCTGAATAAACTCTATACTATACTATACCCTCATGCTACAGGGGGAAGGGATGGCTCAGCATGGGCCCACAGAGAAACCCCCTTCCCCCATACCTGACTACATATCCACCAAACATATCCCTTTCTTTTTTATCTTTTTATAAACACATCAGCCAGGATTTCTGGAAGCAGAATGAAGTAGACCAAGACTGTGCTACATTCTTCAAATACTGCCCTCAGCAAACTACTTTTGCCAACCACGACGAACTTCTTTTTTTCCCCCATTTTTTATTGTTTATTTTATTTATTTACATTTCTAATGTTATTCCCTTCCCAGTTTCCCCTCCACAATCCCCCATCCCTTCCCCTCCTCCTGACTCTATGAGGGTGTTTCTTAGAGCTTCCAATGTCTTCCTAAAATAATGCCAGCAGATTAAAACTGATGCGCAAATGGGATTAGTTCCAAATTCACATCACAAGAGCTGGGGACCAGGATTTCAACTTAAGAGCCTTTAGTGGGAATATTTGTTATCAAAAACATGACATGGAGATATTACCAGCCATTTCTAATAAATAACCCTTCTCTTGCTTTCTGATCATGGAAAAACCCACTCCTGGAAGAAAGGTTTTCATTTCCATAAAAATAGCAAGGAGAGAATCATTTCTTAAAGAATCATTATTTTAAAGAAGATACTATTTGTGAATTGTTTATCCTTAATCTATTTTGCTTTACATAAACTTCTCTAAAGCTTAGTGCCTTTTGTCATACAAACATGAGTCATTTTCATTATTTGAACATATGTGTTTTAGACCAAACACTTTAAATATAAGAAACCTCACCTGACAAGCTAGCTCATCTAATCATAGAGGAAATAAGATGAAATTAAACATAGCAAGGTTTTCAGAATATAGAATCAGGAACATGTGTCCCTTGTTTCAGATTTATTGTTAGTTAAGATACATAGCATATATTAAAATTAAAACAACTTTCTAGTTATATGTCAATGATATATGCCCAGAAATTCAAGTTAACTGAGATTATAATGTGTCAAAAAAAAATCAAGATTATTCAAAGTCAAATTAAAGTTGAGTCTCTTTCCATTCAACCACACCAATGCCTCCTACAAGCAGTAAGGAAATATCACTTACTAAACAATAAACAGTATAGAAATCCTATTGTAGATGTTTGGGTTTTTTGTAAGCCATTAAAGAAAATATTAAATGTGTATCTCATATAACCAAGTGTAGGTCAGCTTTTCTATCCTAAGCATGACATTACTTAAAGACCATGGTCCCAGGATTGTACACATCTTCACTGCATAATCCTTATATCTATTAGTGGTCTTTGTGATAAACTGAAGCCCGCTTTATTCAATATAATGTCCTCCTGGGCACAACAATCTATGTGACTGTCCCTTTAAGGTCTCAATGTCATTGCACTACTCTGCTGGGCTCAGCAGTGACAAGAGGATAAACAATAAACCTGCTCCAGATATCTTATTCAGTCTTATATTGCTGTGAAGAGACACTATGACCATGGTCAACTCTTAGGAGGAAAACATTTAATTGAGGTTAGCTTACATGTGCAGATGTGTAGTACATTATCATCATGGCAGGAAGCAAGGCAGTATGCAGGCAGGCATGGAGCTGGAGAACGAGTAGAGATTTCTACCTTTGGATCAGGAGACAACTAGGAGAAATTATGACACTGGGCCAGGTTTGAACACTGGAAACCTCAAATCCCATCCCCAGTGACACACTTGCCCGCACAAAGCTACACTTACTCCAACCATGCCACACCTTGTAGTGGTGCCAATCACTGGTGACCAAGCATTCAAACACATGAGTCTTTTGGGTCCATTCCTATTAAAAACATTATACCAGGGTTTCTTTTACTTTTCTGCAAGATTCTTTCTCTTCATCTTTCCTTTTTTTTTTAATGAGAATCTGAGTTTCAGAGAAATTTTCCTGTGCAAAGCACTTAGAAATTCTACAGTTTTATGTAGCAGGTTAAAATGCTGCAATGTAGACCTTTTTTTCTTGCTACATTAACTTTTTCTTTTCCCCTTGTTACATTAAATAAGATACAATTAAATATAATTAAGCACTAGCAAGTTGTTTTGTATGTGGGTTTCATTTACAAATATCTTACATGACAGAAACGTAAATGAAAAAATGGTTGCCCTAGGAAAAAGAAATTTCAAGATGAGAATAAACGAGGCCTGACAACCTGAGACCTGGCTCTTCCTGACTTTCAGCAGATAGTATTGATGCTGTACATGGCACACTTTTGGACATGAACGAAGATACAGTAGGATCTAATAAATCATCCCACTTCCCTTTTTGTTAAATTCCAGATTGGCCAATTTCCATCTTGATGATATTTGCCCCAGATGAAAAGAAGTGTTGTTCATTATTTATAATATTCCTGATATCATGGATCAAATAATTAAATCATAATGTTGACAAAGCTGACATGACATTCAGGAATAATAGCAAACATAGAAAACTGATATTTAGAAAGAATAGCCCTTTCGTGGAGTATTTATGTGGAAAATTTGGTCCAAAATAAATTATGAGCAAGAACTGGGTTATTGCTAGAGATTTAAAATGTGTGTTTGGAATGAGAGAAAAGGCTTTACATTTCTTACCCAAAAGCATGAGGTATGACAGGAAAATGTTAATGAAAAGTTTCAAGTTGATTCTTCTTCCATCACTAATAAACAAGTTAAGACCATATAAAGATAACACATTAAGGAAGATAAAGTAGCTCAAGGTTTACAACGTATAAAATATTCCTAGTTGTAGGGAAAATACCATGAGAAAGGAAGAAGTTAAGACCATATAAAGATAACACATTAAGGAAGATAAAGTAGCTCAAGGTTTACAACGTATAAAATATTCCTAGTTGTAGGGAAAATACCATGAGAAAGGAAGAAGTTAAGACCATATAAAGATAACACATTAAGGAAGATAAAGTAGCTCAAGGTTTACAACGTATAAAATATTCCTAGTTGTAGGGAAAATACCATGAGAAAGAAAGAAATGATGGAAAGAGGGGAGGAAGGGAGAGAGGGACAGATGGATGGAGAAAGGGAGGAAAGGAGGGAGGGAGGAACAGGCAGGAGAGGGAGGGAGGGAGAGAGAGAAAAGCCAATTGGTACACATTTGTGGCCTTTATCACGGATAAATTTCTTAATAATTTAAACATAATTTCTTATTTAAAGTTCCTTAAAATGGGCAAACAAAATATCATATTTTATTCTTAAGAATTTAGAGATTTTGCTTATGTAATTTAAGTCTTTCAATTTCAGTTCTAAACCATTTACAAAACTTTATTATGCTGAAGGTCCCAATTTCTTAAAAGAAGTTCTGTGGACACATGTGCATTTAATAGAGTTACTGTGTTTCTGTTTCCAGTTCCTATTACTTACCATTCAGTTTCCCCTCACAGCCATGTCAAATACTGTAGATACCTGGAGAAGTAAGAAAATACTTCACCGATTCATATTTTCTACTCAATTTACATGATATGCCTATATATATTTTATTGTTTGTGGTAAATATTGCCTTCCAAAATCAATGTGAACTTATTCCTAAGAATGATTTATTTTAACTAAAACATGTATTTTAGTATTCCAGTACATTTATAGTATGTTTATAGTATTGCCAAGTACAGTCTTGATATAATACATGATATGCGTAGGATGTATCTTTATATTTCTTTTATTTTTTTCAGATTGCAAGTACCTGATTTATGCTTCCATGACCTCCCCCAAACCCTCTCATATACCCATCCTTCCTAGCTTGCAAAAAGATGAACTTTGTTTTTTTCAATCTCAGAAACATACACATTCACACACAAACACACACACACATGCATGCACAAGCACGTAAGTACATGATGCTCAGTTCGTATGTTAATTGTATGTATATTTCATAGTTTACCTTTGATATTGCATAATCAGTTAATGAACATTCTTCTCTGGGGGAGATGATTTCTTCTGCTTTCCACATTTTTTAATTGCCTGTGGTTATTCATAATGATATCAAAATCTTCTCAATAATAACCTTAGTTGATATCCTTCCAGTGTGAATTGTCACCAAGAGAAACATGCAGAGAAGCCACTTCCATAATTAGGTAATGAGTGTCTCTGTTTTCTGGCCCAGTAACAGTTTGGAATGCTTTTGATTAAAGGATGGACTATACAGAGACTACCCCACCCGGAGTTCCATCCCATAATTAGGCACCAAACCCAGACACTATTGCACATGCCAGCAAGATTTTGCTGCAGGGACCCTGATATAGTGGTCTCTTGTGAAACTATGCCAGTGCCTGGCAAACACAGAAGTGGATGCTCACAGTCAGCTATTGGATGGAACACAGGGCCCTCAGTGGAGGAGCTAGAGAAAGTACCCAAAGTGCTGAAGGGGTCTGCAACCCTATAGGTGGAACAACAATATGAACTAACCAATACCCCCAGAGCTCATGTCTCTAGCTGCATATGTAGCAGAAGATGGCCTATTTGGCCATCATAGGGAAGAGAGGCCCCTTGGTCTTGCAAACTTTATATGCATCATTACAGGGGAATGCCAGGGTCAAGTAGTGGGAGTGGATGGGTAGGGGAGCAGGGGTATGGGGAGGGTATAGGGAACTCTCCGGATCGCATTTGAAATGTAAATAAAGAAAATATCTAATAAAATTTTAATAAATAAATAAATAAATAAATTTTAAAAAGCCAGATTCTACATGGAATGCTTATTGCTACAAGAAATGGAGGGAGTTCTTCAGCTAGAATGGCCAGTGAATAATTGAGAAGAGCTTTGACTCAACAGCCCATTAGAAATTGAATTCTGCCAACGGTAAGTAAGTGCGATAAAAGTAGGTGTTTCTGAATTGGAGCCTTCAGAGGAAAAAATGGGGTGGGGGCTGGTTAAATTCTTGGTGTCAGCCTTTTAACTGGCCTGAAAAATTCTAAGGAAACAGCAAACACTTAACCAAGAGTGAAAAATAGATAGACTTGCAAGGTCCCAAATTTGCCATCCTTTATTAAACTGTACTTGATAATGAATACATTCCATAATGAATGAACTAAATGATTAAGGTGAGTTTAAAATGTCATCCATTGTAAAAGGTATGAAATATTCTGTCGTAGAAATAAATTTTTATGTCCTGTAAGACCCACTAGTGTGAGTACTGATCCTAACACTAGAAACAAAATACTACCATATGCTTTGTTGCTTACATCATGATTCTTTTATCCTTAGCCATAACACCCATTTAATCACCAAAACCCAGCTGATTCACCCCCATAAAATGTTCTCACATCCACCCACTGCTTTTCTTCCTTACTAGTTCACCCTTGCCTGGCATTTAAAATGCTACAATGGGATTTCTCTATTCACTTTACAAGCCCATAAGTTCAAGTTTATTAAGAGAGTCAAGCCGGTTTTCAAAAGTTATATCTTCTTCTGATACTCCTTTTTATGATTTTATAGACTAATGTTCCAATCATAAATGGTGTGCTCCTGTTGTAAACACTGCTCCCAGTTTCCTATGGTACTGCCCACAGTGCTTGACGATGCTGGCATTTAGTTTGCAGTTCTACAAATGAGTTATACTTTATTTCTAGGAATAGTTATTCCCATGTGGAGAATCCTTTCTTCCATGTTTGTTCCAAATACTCAATCTTTTTTGATTAACCGTTCTGGCCTTTTCTAGTTCATGGATGCACTCTCATACAGTATGTGCTGTCATTTAAACTTTTAATCTTAACTACTCTGATGTGTGTAAGATTGAATCTCAGATATATTTTTATTTGCATTTCCCTTATGACTAATGATATTGAACATTTCTTTAAGTGGTACTCAGCTGTTCTAATTTCTTCTGTTGAGAATTCTCTTTTTAGCTCTGTACTCAAATTTTAAATTGGGTTATTTGGTTTGTTGGTGCCTAAATTTTTGCTTTTTGAGTTAAATATAAGTTGTCAGATATATGGTTGGTGAAGACCTTTTTCAAATCTGTAGGCTGCCATTTTGCCCTACTGCCTACAGAAACTTTTGAGTTTCATGAAGTTCCATTTACTAATTGGTGATCTTAGTGCCTGAACTATAGGTGTTCTGTTCAGGAGTTTGTCTTCTGTAGCAATATACTCAAGGCTATTCCTTACTTTCTCTTCTATTAGATTTAGTATATCCTGTTTTTAAATTATTGTTAGTCTGTGTCTTCTTTTTTTTAGGAAATTGAGACCATTGATGTTGGGAGATATCAATAACCACTCTGTTGATTCTTGTTCTTTGACTGCTGTGATTGAGTGTGTGTGCGTGCGTGCTTGTGTGTGTGTGTGTGTGTGTGTGTGTGTGTCTGTCTGTGTGTGTGTGTGTGTGTGTGTGTGTTTGTTTTCTCTCTTTAATTTGCTGATCTGGGAATATTTTCCCCATGTTTTCTTTGGTGTGGTTACCCTATTTTGATTGGTGTTTTTCCTCTAACACTTTTTGGTAGGACAACATTTCAATGGAGATTCTAAAAGCAAGAAAGATCTGCACAGGTATGCTGTAGACACTAAGAGACCACAGAAGCCAACCCAGACTAATATACCCAACAAAACTATCACTCACAATAGATAGAGAAATTGAGATACTCTATGATAAAACCAAATTTTAAAAATATCTGTATATAATTCAAGATTTAGTTCTAATACATCTGTCTTTTTACGTACTTTATTCTTTGCAGCTTTAATATTCTTTATTTGTTCTGTACATTAACCATTTTTATTAATATGCATGCATAGAATTTCCTTTTCTGGTTCAGTCTATTTGGTGTTTTGTATGCTTCTTTTACTTTGATAGGGGTTTCTTCTTCTTCTTTTAGATTAGAATATTTCTCTTAAATAATTTGGTGAAAATATTTCCTAGATTTAATTTTGACCTATATTTCATTTCTTCCTCTATCGGTATTATTATTTTATTTGTTTTTTTTTTTCATACTATCCTACATTTTTAAACTATTTTTTAAATGGAAATAAGGAGCATGCACAAATTCCTTCTATATGGAATTCTAATACCAATACCAGGTAAACATATGCACACACACAATCATAAACACATGTACATATAGAAGGAGAGAGCACATGCAGGAGAGAGAGAGAGAGAGAGAGAGAGAGAGAGAGAGAGAGAGAGAGAGAGAGAGAGACCATAGACTATTATTCTTGATGAACATAGGCAAAAATTCTCAATAAGATATTTGCAAACCAAATACATACCTATAACAACATTGTCCACTATCACCCTTTGCTTTACCACAGAGGTGCAGAAATGATTAACATATGCCTGTCAACAAATTTAATAAGCAACAAAAATGGGCTTAAAGACAAAAATTGCAAGAACACAGAAATACATGAAGGAAAAGATTTTGGCAAAATCCACCATGAATTAATATCCAAGAGAATGTAGATCAAGAGGAAACATACCTCAACATAATAAAAGCCATATATAAGAAACTTACTAATAAGAAACTTACTAATGACATCTCTCTAAATGGAGCAAAAGTTGAAGCAACCTCAATGCAATCAGGAATGATACAGGAATGTCCCAAATCCCCAATACTTTCTTTTTTTTTTTTTAAACAGCAATTTTTTTTATTATTATTTTCTTTATTTACATTTCAAATGCTATCCCGAAAGTTTCCTATACCCCTCCCCCC
>NC_034598.1:71863739-71879741 GCF_900095145.1 Mus pahari
ATGGGGTAGTCTCTGGATAGTCCATCCTTTCATCTTAGCTCTAAATTTTGTCTCTGTACCTATATCCTTTCAGGGTATTTTGTTCCCAATACTTTCAATAGAGAAGCCAAAGCACTAATTAGAGTGATAAGAAAAGAAAAGCAAACTAAGGGATAAAAATATGGAAAGAAGTCAAATTATTTCTGTTTTCAGATGGTGTGATAGTATAACTGAGAGATCTCCAAATTCCTACTGAAGAGCTCCTGGAAAGTTTGAACAAATTTGCCAACATGGAAGGCTGGCTACAGAATCACCTTGTACAGTTCAATAGTTTTTATATACACCAATAACGATATTGAGAGAAGATAACAAACATATTTCCATCCCTTGAAAGAAATAAAATGTCTTGGAATAAAATTAGCCAAGGAGGTCAGAAACATTAAAATTAGGAAATATCTGAGAGAAAAACAGTAGAAAATGGAATAGAGTGTCATGATCATGAATTGGAAGAATTAATAATGTAAAAAATGGCCATTTTACTAAAAGGAATTTACAGATTAAATGTGATACAAATCAAACTACTTATCTCATTCTTCATAGAAATAAATTTCAAAAAACTATCCTAAAATTCATATGAAATCATGAGAGATTTCAGATAGTCAAAACAATCTTTAGGAAAAGGAACAGGGTTGGAATCATCACTATTCCAGACCTCATGATACATGGATCTGTTTAGGTTGCAGAAAAGGCGTTTCAAAACAAGAATTAATTTTGCTCATTAGTTGAATAAAAATATATTGAATACGTAGCACAATTCTGTACTATTGAGTGTTCACATTATGGTTTGTACCAATTTAAAGTGAAGAGTTCAACCCACATTTTTAGCTCTTTATTGATTCTCAGCTGTTAGAGAGAAAAATCCAAATATGATGAATGTATAACTGGAAATGAAGAGACAATATATATAAGGAGGAAAACCATATGACAAAGTAGAGATTTCCATGACTTGCAGTTATTATTTGCCCTTTATTACATAGTAACTGGACTGATTATGAGCAAAATTGATATGTTTTCAATTTTTTGATGTTGTAGAGGAAGATTGTACACTATTCTAAGACAGAACAACATAATAAAATTAAAATTCAAATATAAATAACCATGTAGATATCTAGTTTAAATAACAATTGACTAATAACTATATTTTTAATTTAAGATTTAGTATGCTTCTACTATCAGCACATACAAATATGTTTAATATATATACACATATATATATATATATATGTGTATGTATATATATATAAATTCAGAAAAGTAATACTATAAACAAATGTATTTGCAGATAAATATACAATCCCTATATAAACAATGAAAATAATGTATGGGATGCAAGTCATATATAATGTATGAAGAGTAATATAAGGAATTCATTTAAGAAATAACAAAACAGCTACTCTGAAACTAAATAAAAAATGAAGTTTGTATTTAAGAAAATAATGATAAGAACATTTGTCTTCATATCACAGTTATGTGACTTTCTCGCATGCTTATGCTTACACTTTGGTAAAACTCTACATTATGGTTCCATTTATTTTGTGTTGCTAGTATAGGCGTGCACACACACATGCACATGTGCACAGGCACATGCATGCAAGCACGTGTGCAAACACATACACACATACACACACACACACAAGGACATGCACACATCCACATACATTCTTGAACAAAAGGTTGCTTTTAAATACATCATGTTAGTTTAGAGTAGCTTGGATTTGGTTCCAAAATCCTCTATAACATCTTCCAGAGGCAAAACAATGATAAATATCTTTTGTTTCCGTCACCTCATCTATCACAAAAGAAATATAAATGTTGGAGAGATTCTCAAACTATGTTGATAAATGAGGCAGATACTGAGCATTCAAATTCTAAATTCAATATTTACCTTGAGCAACAATATATGCTAATACTCCTTCAAGCAAGAAACCAATATAACCTGCATCTATGACCTCATATATCAATATATTCTTGCCAAAGGTTTGCTAGCCATTAAAGCATGTTGGAATTTCCCCTGGAACTTTACATCTGGAAAGCTTCTAGTAGCGTTATTTTATAATATGTCCCAATTTTTTAAACGAAGATTACCATATGGGTTTTTCTACTGTGTTGGTTAACATCAGGTATTGAAATCAACTATTGGTAAATATATACGTGGTTTTGCCCTCTTTAGACTTGTGTAATAAACATTAAATGAATGTACTACTCTATTAAAAACACAAAATTATTTTTTTCTGAATGTTTAAATGTTGACCATAAACATATTTCTGTATATGTGAGGAGTTACTATTGTACAGTAGTGCTCATGATCAGTATGCATTATAACTATATTAAAAAATGTCAAGAGATCCCATGTAATTATGCATTGGATTCTAAGATTTTGGTCAAATTTTGCAGAAATTTATTTGACTAAAAGCATCTTATTTTTCTCTGAAGTTTAAAAGTTAAAGTCTGTGTTTAATGACAGAATCTCATGAAAGTATAAGAGAAAATATAACCATAAGTTATTGCTAGCTTCTGTTGTTTTGAAAAACCTTCTGGCTTTCTTAAGTTAAAAAGGCATTATTCCAAAGCGTGTCTTTAATTTCATATAGCATGTTTACTGTGTGCACCTGATTATATGTCTTCTTCTTTAATAAAGATGCTAGCACCATCAAATAAAAAAATCACCTTAATATGTGTGATCTCATTGTTTTAATTCCATTTTTCTAAATACAGACCTATGAACAATTAAAGTAAAAATCTGGAACAAGCCGGGCAGTGGTGGTACAAGCCTTTAATCCCAGCACTTGGAACGCAGAGGCAGGCAGATTTCTGAGTTCGAGGCCAGCCTGGACTACAAAGTGAGCTCCAGGACAGCCAGTGCTATACAGAGAAACCCTGTCTTGAAAACCAAAAAAAAAAAAAAAAAACTTACAAAAATTACTTAATTTAAACAATGTAAATTTAGAAGCTTCTGATATGGACAAATTATATGCAATTGTTGTAGAAGAGTTCCATTTATCTATCAGATTCAATGTACTGATTAATATTGATATTTATTTTACTGGAAATGTACTAAGAAGGATAATTTGATAGACTTCTCTAACTGAAAATTTTAAAATTCTAAAAACTGGACTATAGAGATGGCACAGAGTTTAAGGGCACTGGCTACACTTTTAGAGGAGTGAAGTTTGATTCCAAGAACGGATATGATGGATTCCAAGAAAGACATAACTGTTTTTAACTCCAGTTCCAGGTCATTAGATGCCTACTTTTGACCTCTGTGGGCCTCAGGTATGCAAGTAGTGCATAACCATTAATGCTGGCAAAATACTCATACACATAATATTTTAAAAAATCTGAAGGCATTTTAAAAATTGATTCTCCTTAAATTTATAGTCACATTGGCTATAGAAATTGGAAAATTCTAGGCAATAAAACTACAAGAAAACTTCATTTTAAGAGGGTTTCAATCATTAAAGCTTCCAGCTGTCCTGAAGAAATTTGCCAATTCTAGCTACAGTTTTCCATTTCCTGATTTCCCTGCGTGAAGGATGAGAAGGAAAGCCTGAAATATGTGCAAGAAGAGGAATGCCTATAATACAATGACCCTACCATTATCTGAAACTACTCCTTTAAAATGGTAACATATTTTTTAAATTACCTCAAGACAAATTCAGATGGCTCAATTCGTAGAACCTTGACGAAAGAACTTTTCAGATTAACCAATGGTAACTAGTGAAAAGAACCAAAAATGTTTGCAAAAAGCAACAGTCAGTAATGAAAAACCAACATGATAATGAATCCAAGCATACTTAAACAATCCCAAATAATATTTATTCTGTTTGCATCAGAGACTATTAACCAAGATTGAACTAAATGCAAGTAACTGCAGTTTCTGTGATTTCAGGACGCTCTTAGTCATTTTAGGTACAGAAGACAGCATTGTATTATTCCTCGAGTTTTCCTTTGTCTTTTCTATTCCCCCCTTCAGTGATGTTCCCTAGACCTGGTGGGTAGTTGGGCTTGGGCTGATATAGATGACCTGTATAGTGATGAGCATTTAGTTTCTTATTCATCTCTCTACTTGCCTGATAACCACTGTAAAAAGATTTTTTTTTTGACAAGAATGTGAGCATCCTGTATCACAAATATAAACATAAATGTTTAGACAGCAATTTGACAGTTTTGAATGTTGAGCAAAAAAGTTATAGAAGTTTCTGCCCTAAGCCTTTGACCCTCAGCTATCTTAATTTGGAGAAGAATTCAGTGGTAAAACATAAGCAAAAGCTAGTTGTGTCGCACATGTTTATTTGTCTGACACTTCCAATAGCTCATCAAAGAAGAGAACAAGTTAGGAACTTAAGCAGGACAAGAGCCTGGAGAAAATAACTAAAATGGAGAACATGGAAAATTCTGCCCACTGACTTCATTCTCATTCTCTCATGATTTGTTCTGCTTGTGTGTGTGTGTGTGTGTGTGTGTGTGTGTGTGTTTGTATTGTATGTATGTATGTATGCATATATGTACGTATGTTTGTATTGTATTGTATGTATATTTATGACTCTGAACCACCTGCTCAGGGGAGCCTGCCTAAAGTGAGCTATACTCTCCCATATGAATGATTAATCATTAATGACACAGACTTACCTACAATCCAATCTTATGGAGGCATTTTCACACATGCTATTCCTCTTACAGATAAGTCTAGCCTGTTTCAAGATTGACAAACACAAGTAATCAGAACATCAGCTATAGCCTTTTTGTCACGATTGAAGCAAAAGATAAAGAATCCCTTCTGGTCAAGGACACATTGAATCCAAACAGAAGGCTGTTAGTGACCCTGTAACCATCAACATAACACATATGCCTAAAAGGACAGTATTGCAGCATGCAGGAAAAAATACTGCTTAGTGAAAACATTGCTGTCTTTTCTTTCTCATAGCCTGCATGTGTTCTTCTAACATTGTGAAAGTTGTTTAGAGAATTGGAAGTTCCTGGTCAGATGCAATTGATTTCTCTGTGTCCTTCAGACTAAGTGTGTGTATGAGTTTTCCAGTGACATTTTACTATGTAGTTGTTATGGATAAACAGGTACATTAACAATAGTCTATGCTTTATTGAGATTTCTGCCCCCCCTACCAATAACTAATAGCAAAATTGATGAAGATCACACAAAATGGGAAGGTATCCCATCCTCATAGATTGGAAGAGTTAACATGGTCAAAATGGCAGTCATATCAAAAGCAATCTACAGGTGCAATACAATTCCAATCAAAGTTCAAGTGTCATTTCTCAAAGACACAGACAAAATTATGAATATTTATAAGGAGGTGAAAAGAACCAAGAAAGTCAAATCAAATCAATCCAAAACAAAAAGACTGTAAGAAACAGCATATCTGATTTCAAGTGATACTACTAAGTTAGAGTAATAAAACACAGCACGGTATTGATACAAAAACAGTCACATGGACTGAAAGGATACAATTGTGGATCAAGATGTAAGTTCATTCAACTATCGTTACCTGTACTTTGGTGAAGATGCCAAAATAAAACACATTCAACAAATTGTGTAGGGAAAATTTAATTTCAACATAGAGAAAAACGAAACCATATTCTTATCTCCTAACCCACACAAGACTCAACTTCAAAGGGATCAGAAGTCCTTTTTTTTTTTCAATTTTTTATTAGATATTTTCTTCATTTAGGGATCAAAAGTCCTTAACATAGACCTGATAATCTGAAACTGCTAAAGTACAAAGTAGAGAGTACATGTCAATTTATCACAGAGGTAGGGACTTTAAAATAAAGACTAGAGTTGCTTAGTGATATGACCAGCCATCAACAAATGGAATCACATGATGGTAAACGCTCCTGTAGAAAACTAAGCTGAGGAGAATTAACAGGCCACCCTCAGAAAGGGGAAAAGGTATTTGCTATCTACTTATAAAAGCAAGTTAGTGTCTAAAATATAGAAAGAACGCAAGAAACTAAACTTTAAGAAAAATTTGCAAAATAAAAATGGGCTATGGAAACGAACACAAAGGCAGCAGAATGGGAAATAAAAATGGTTAGAATACAATTTCATCAGTGCTAAAGGTTAAATGTCCTTATCCGTCTGGAAAATTCAGACTAAAACTTATTTGAGATTCCACTTTATCACAGGCATAATTGCCCATCAATCCAAATAATAAATGCTGGTGTGAATGCAGTAAAAGTGGAACTCAAACATGGTTGGTCGGTGTGTAAACAGAAACGTAATACAGAAATTAAACAAAAATTAATCCAGAAGTTTTGGGAAATATTAGAAATAAATCTCCTGGGAAAATATCAAAAGGCTTTATTTCTATTATATTGTTTTTACTATACAGGTTTATACATTTATTTCTGTTATTTACATGAAACCTAGAACACAGAATCAACTGAAACATCCATCAAGAGATGAATGGATAAGAAAATGCGGTACATATACCTAATGAAAAATTGTTAGACTCTACAGAGAAATGACATTGGAAATTCGCAGGTGAATGGATAAAAGTGGAAAAGAATGGAGAGTAAGGTAGCTTTGGCAGAGACTGCAAAGGCTTTGTGTTCTCCCTCATGTGAGGATTCTAGCTCCAGATACTTTGTGTGTGTTTCACATGTTTAACTTTAGAGGAAGGCAGAAACTAGAAAGCTGTGTGTATTTAACTTTTGTGGGAGCTGAAAACTTGAAAGGTGTCTTTTCCGAGGAAGGTGACAGGTTAAGCTAGGGAGGGTAGAAGATTATGTGTAAAATGAAAGCAGAGAGGTGTAATGTTGGTGCAAAATGGTTTTAAAAGGGAGAGTTGCAAGAGTCCAATGAGGGCAAGAGGTTAGAGCAGAGGAGTAAGCTTGTGGGAAAATATATGAAAAGGCAAATGAAGGCTACTGTCTCAACACAATTAAAAGAATTGAAGAGATAGTAAAATACAAGTGAAAGACAGGAAGACAGGATAACACTGGGAGTTAAAGTATTTGGTAGGGGAAAGTAGACACAAGAAAGAATAGGGCATGGGTGGGTGTGGCAAATCTATCAACGTGTGTAAAAGCCTTGTGGAAAATCACTAGTTAGTAAGCTTATTTCAAAGTGTGTCTCAGATTTTCTCTCTTATGTAATATACTACATGTTTATCATTTGAAAATATATTAGAATTGTTACACACAATATACTCATAAATGAAAACTCCCTAGAAAGAAAACATGTAGAGTTTTCATTGGTTGGTAATCATATAAATGTAATTAAAATGCTAGAGTAATTTACTGGTTTATTTCTCATGCAATTAATTTACACTATATTATTTAATCTGGTGGGCACGTTTCTGTACACAGGGACTACTTTCCAGAATAGTTTATACAGCAAAATTATATAGAAAGTTTTAAGACTAGAATGAACAACTTTCATTAAATTGACATAAATAGGAAAACTATGTAAAGGTTGAAGTAACCTTGGAATTTCCATTACATGTTTTTGTCTGTAGTTTTTTCCATTGGTTTCATCTGGGAACATGCATCTGTAATGCCCTCACATTCTGGAGCACACTGCTCTTTTTCAAATTGAGTACATGTGTATTCCAGTCTACGTATACTCATCCTTACAGGTATAAATCAAAGGAAGATTTTTCACAAAATCATCTGGTCCCTCTTCACATCTCCAGATGTAATCATCCTGGAAGGAGCCCAGGAAGAGGAATGTTTTGACTTTTAGTAATGATGTCAGAGAAAATGATTCCACACGTGGGCATAACTGTCCTCTTAAGTATTCCAGACACTTACAAAAAGGCATTCCTTCGTATTTTAACATACACTTTTTTTTTTTCTGTTTTGGAAACATTTATGTGAGCAGTCTCAATGCTATGAATACTCTTTCCAAATTCATGGAACTTGATAAATGAATTCTTGTTTGGGCCTTATAATCCCCAAACTTGGTGTTTTCGCCACTTTACTGAAAACAATAAGACATTCTTCAAGCTCCTAGACAGGTTGTGGTAGTCATTTAGTCATGTTTACTAGAATGTTTCAAATACAAAAAAAAAAAAGTGACCTGAACTGATCGGAGGCCTGGATTGCATAATTTTAAAATGATGGGAAGCAATTCTGGGAAGAAGGTCAAGTCCTGGCAGTTATCTCCAGATTTCTTAATGCAAAGAGACATAATGCCTTTCACTGTTAGGGCATTTCCAGAATGGTGCCTGTGTGCTGTCTTAGTTGGGTTACTATTGCTAGGACAAAACACCATGACCAACAGCAACCTGGGGAGGAAAGGATTTTCTCATAGTTCCATTTATCCCTTTGTCATCCAAAGCAGTAAAGTCAAGAACTCACAGGGAGCAGTAACCTTGACATAGGAACTGATGTAGAGACTGTGGAATGATACTTCTTCTGGACTTCTTCCACATGGTTTGCGCACCTTGCTTTCTTACAGAACCCAGAGCCACCAGCCCAGAGGTGACATCATGCACAATGGACAGATCCCTCCTCATCATTATGGTAAGCTGACATAAAATTTTCCAATACAATTATTCAACTAATTTACTTGTTTATTAACTGAGAAAGACTAATAGACACTCTTGTATAGACAGTTATTGATGCAAATCTATCGAAGGTCCATGGTTTTGCTCACAGTTCAGTTATACAAATAAAGAGTAACTAATAAAATAATAAAATAAACAATGTGGTAAATGATCTATAAATTCAAACAATAGAAATATTATGACATAATTTTGTATATTTAATTACATAATCCAGCACTTAAATAAAGCTGGTGTCTTATCACCCCTATTATCCAGATATTCCACACACATATTCTTTCTCTTTGGTTAATAGTTCCCTAAATTTCTCTCCATTCATACTCACTTACCAAGCTTAAAGCCCTCAAACTTAGAAAAGTACAATGAACCTAAATAAACCCATTTAGTAAAAATCATTGAATACAGAATTATTGTAATTTAAAATAAATAATCATTTTCCACAAAATTGGTAGAAGTCACATGGAGCCCGATTCAGCTATTTGTACATCTATAACAGCAACACTCCTATGGGAAGATGGAATGCAGAGACAACAGATTTCCCCTCAGAGGCTTGAATGCAAATCAGTCTGGCACAGAGTGGGAAAACAAAAACACTATGTCTTAAACAAGGCAGGAGACAAAGAAACATGCCAGAGGTTGTCCTCTGACCTCTAAATGAGGAAAGCCACCCACACATACACAATACACACATTTGTCTTCATACACACAGATGTATGCCCAAGTGAGCTGTGAATATGCACACCAAAATAAAAATAGATAATAATCAACTGCTACATTAAGTTACTTCGTCTCGCCGGGCATGGTGGCGCACGCCTTTAATCCCAGCACTTGGGAGGCAGAGGCAGGCAGATTTCTGAGTTCGAGGCCAGCCTGGTCTACAAAGTGAGTTCCAGGACAGCCAGAGCTATACAGAGAAACCCTGTCTCGAAAAAATCGAAAAACCAAAAAAAAAAAAAAAAAAGTTACTTCGTCTCCATTTGATGAAAAGGGGTTTTTTGCCTTCTATCTATCTATCTATCTATCTATCTATCTATCTATCTATCTATCTATCTATCTATCTATCTATCTATCTATACTCCAGATTTTATTCCCCTCCTGGTCCACCCTCTGATTGTTCCACATCCCATACCACCTCCCTGTCCCCCTGTCTCCATCTCCAGGAGGATGTCCCCAGCCCCAACCCCCACCCTACCAGACCTCCACCAGACCTCCAAACTCCCTGGGGCATACAGCCTCTTGAGGATTTGGTGCATTTTCTCTGACTAAACCGAGACCTGGCAGTCTTCTACAGTATATGTGTTAGGGCCTAATATCAGCTGGTGTATGCTGCCTAGTTGATGATCCAGTGTCTGAGAGATCTCAGGGGTCCAGGTTAATTGAGACTGCTGATTCTTCTACAGGATTGCCTCCCTCCTCAGCTTCTACTAGCTTTTCCCTAATTCAGCCACAGGGATCATAGCTTCAGTCCATTGGTTGGGTGCAAATATCTGCATCTGACTCTTAAGGAGCATAGCACTACCTTAACCTTGAAATTGTCACTTGCAGTGACAATTCCAAGAGCTCAATAACATTATATCACTTCAAAAATGGAAGCCTATTCATTACATATATGAAGAACTAGGCTGATACATCACATAATTTCAGAACCTCATTGATGCAGAACACAAGGGATTAACTATGGCCTGGACAGTCTCAGCAGCCCTAACTGAATGCATCATATTAAATTTATTAGAATATGAAGTTTTCAGTATCTCCTCTCCCCAGCTTTGTTTTTGTTTGTGTTTATCTAATTCTCATTCAGGTCAACTTCACTAATTCAGCAGCTTCAGACATCACCTTTGGCATTTGCAAGTCCCCATAAAGGCAGTGCATCTTTCCGTTTGCCCACTGTGTTTATCTGGATCACCTAGATCACAATGGCAACACACTATAGTTCGGGAAGTGAATCAAGTCCTGCTTGAAATGCATAGCTGGGAAGTTATCTTAGTTAAACTAGGCTGCCATTAATACAGGAAAGCATAGGGAATGAGGAGCAGGCAAATTACCTATCTACTAAATAGATGTACTAACGAGAAGAAAAAATGTGCATGTCACAAGAGAGCTCCAAGCACACCCTAGGAGATTGGACAAGATTAAAGCATCTGCAGGTGAGAGGACCCACCGTGAGCTTAATTAAACATGTCTAATTTAATCCACAACATGAAAGACAAATAAAAGATTGACAAGTAGGACTGGCTGGTTGGTGACATGAAGACACACGAAACAAAATGTTGAGATAATAAATAATGGAATAAACTTAGATAATCACCTGTTATGTAATTGTTCAAATTGCGTAACACACACACACACACACACACACACACACACAAAAGAATATGGTAGTGCAACCTTCTAATAGCAGATAAGAATGGGCTTTGCAAGCCAGAATAACAAATTGAGGTTATAAATGATTATGAGTCCATGATGCCCTTGAAGCTGGGGAGGAATATGTTTGAAGGTTTACTTTGACATGATTCATTTTGCAGCTGTGCCTAAGAGGCATTGTGCCAGAGAAGGGCCATTTGGGGGCTATGGCTGTGGCCCAAATAAAACACACTGAACTAGTGGACCGGGAACTTGATGGTGGAAACAGGAATCTGCTTTATATATCTCTTTTGTGAGATTCTCTTTACCTCTACCCCATTTCGTACCTGCCCTAGGAGACTGAGGAAGTGAACTCCCTGATGAAAATGTCAGTAGCCTTTCCGAAGTATCCTTTTCTTCTCGGACTTTGTTTCATACTTCGTCACTACGAACCGCAAAATGCTCCTTAAAAAAAATCACTGCTCTCTTGACTGCCAAGAATCTGCACCACCCTAGAAATGAACAATCCTTGTATGTTTTGAATATTCCTTTATCCTTCCACACCCTCAGGCTTCCTCTCCTTACCTTTCTTCTTTCACTCATCCCTGGGTAATTTTCCCTGATTCATCTGCTGCCTCTGCTACCATCAACTTCTATCTCATTGTTGCCTCTGTTTTTCTCATAGTACAAGCGTTCCATCACGAATGCTGTATGACATAAAGACTCAACTACATGAAAAGCAGGTCTGTCGTCTTCTTCACGGGGATCACTCACTAACTCTTCCGCTTTCTCATTCTTTTTTCCTTTTAAGCCAAAGTCGAAAGCGGTGTCATCACAAAATCCCTTCTGGCCAGTCAGTATATCTAATAGAGAACATCATATCTACTGAAGGTCTGTAATATTCTATATATACATTAATTTGTTTACTCAATGAATATTTACTAGACATTTGTTATCACAAATCTTTGTTAAAATAATATATTATTGAACCAAGCACATCATTTCTTAAATCAGTTTGACTTTCTGGAATATTTTGGACCAGCAGTAGCCAGTAACCACATTATATGCAAACTGTTGATACAGAGCATCATGAAGCAATGGTTATGTTAGAAGAAGACATTGTAATAAATATATTTTAGTAAATTGATAAATGAAACATTAGAATTTTGTCATTTTTAATGTTGGTATATTTTTGGGTGACCTTGGATCTAATATCATAAGAGTCTGCAGACAGAGCTGCATCTGATGACCCTTTTTCACTTTCCCCAATATTTTCTAATGTATCTTATTCACCATACTTTACATATCCCTCCTATGTGCTCACAAAATTTGATTTCAATTTAAGTTAACACAAATCAGAAGGATAGTGCATATATGACAAACATCATGTGTATAGATTTTTTTTGTTCATACCAAAGGATGACACTGTCTTATAAAATAAACTCATCCCATCCAAAAAAAAAAGTTTGTGAATATTCTTTTTATGCAAATTCCTTTTTAACAAGTCTGAAAACATAAAACATGATTATGGTCAAATACGTATGAACTAATGTAAGGGAGAAACTTGGCATTCTAATCAGAAATGTCATCTTTTCCTGTGACAGAGGAGAGTTCTCTGATAATGAAGCAAAGTTAGATGAGGAAGCACAATCACTTAGAGAAGGAAAAACAAGTAATAGACTCATACAATTCCCTATCTAATATGTTCGGAAAACTTGCTTAACCACTCTGCCCTCATTTCTATAATCGCATTTCATCAACAGTTGGTGTAAATATAAAACATATGGCACACTGCTGTTGTTAGCTATTATGCTAAAGCTAGGCATTGCAGAACTCAATTGACTGATGATAGGCAGAACGAGTTCACCTTTTCTTTAATCAGGCTTTCTCAGCCTTGGAACCACTGACATTTGTGCCAGATACAGGTGTCTTATAGGGGATGTCCTGCTCAATCCATATGCAACCTGTGTCTGTATTTTGTTTTTGGTTTTTTGTTTTTTATTAGATGGCAATAACATCCCTCGCAGTGAAAGCAATGATATTGCCAAACATTGAAACTATTCCTAGTTTGGGAGCATCTACATATAAAACCCACTCTGCTTGAGAAGGAAACATGGTGAGGTGTGTCCGTCAGACACATATCCTCACAATTTTTTTGAGAAAGCATAAAATTGTTTAAAGCAGACTATGTTGTTTTCTATGAATAATGCACATTTTAACATATGCAGCCTTGGGACTAGAGACATGGCCCTATGATTAAGAGCAATTAATGTATTGTAGACTACCTGACTTTGGTTTCCAGCACCAACAGGTAACTCTCAACCAGATGTACCTCTAACTCCAGGCTGCCCACTGCCTTCTTCCAGAATGACTTGGCACCTGAACTTTGTTTTTATAATACAAATAGAAGCACAAACATAAATAAAAATTGTAAATTAAAAAATATATGCTATCCAGTTTAAGAGACTTTGTTATGTTAGTAATCAACTACTTTTGGATTGGATCTAAGAACCACTCTGTGTGATAAAACCTATTCTTGGCACCATTAATTGGACCAAGAACTCATGGCTATGTAGGTCACAGTGTCCAGGAAAGACTCTTTTACTATAATTATGCTAAATTGACATAGTATTAAACCAACCAGTGATGAATTATTGCTATATCATTGACTATCACATGACTCAATACTCCTCAGGATATCTTTTTCCCATATAGGTTACAATTAATACAGAGACCCACACCCGATCATTGTGCAAAGGAGGAAAGATGAAGGAGTGCTCAGCAAGAGATGTGTCATCTGCATCTCATCCCTTCTCTCAAGGCTCAGGGGTCTTTTAGAGGAGGAAGCAGAAATAGCACAGGAGCCAAAGCAGTAGATGACTATGATAAAACTGTCTTCTGTACAATGCATGGCAGTTTTGTATATGAATTCACAGGAAATATGACGGTATACATAGGACCTGCACAAACTCAAGCCATAGATAATTGAACATGGAGGGGGAAAAAGTGGGCAAGAAACTTCACCTCTGGTCAGGAGCTCTTACCATTTCTTAATTGACAGGAGTAGAAGAGGCAGTTTTCTTTAAGGATCACTTAAACGTTAGCCAGTGTACAATTGCTGTGAAAAGACACGATGACCATAGCAACACTGGTAAAGGGGTTTGCTGCATTGTCATTCGGATCTGTGGGTAACAGGAAGAGAGGCTCTAGCCCTGGAATTGGCTTTATGAAACATCAAAGCTTCGTAAAACCACTCCCAATGATGCACTCTCACTAGCAAGGCCACACCTCCTGATTCTTTCAAAAAATGCCACTCCCTGTTGACCAAGTAAGTATTCAAATCTATGAGCCTATGATAATAATTCTTTTAACCTGCCGCATTCCACTTCTTGGCACCCACGGACTTATAGCCATATCATAATAAAAATGTGTCAGTGATATTTCAAAAGCTTCCATAGTGTATCGCACAGTTTAGCATTCCAATATTCACCTTTTCTTCTAAGGCTCAAGGTCATCTCTTAAAGATAATCATTGTCAAATTGAAATGAAAGGAGAGGAACACATATTTCCGACATACAGTGGCAGAGGATATACATTACTGTTCCCAAAGGGAGGAAAAGGAGCACAGTGAGAAAGTACTGGTCCAAAGAAAGACAGAAAACAAGAGGGACATTTCCAAACTTTGCATCTCCATAGCTGATGTCAACGAAGTCTTCAGATCACCAACTTCATTCAGCTTCATTGCTTTCAACTTACTTTTCTCTCTTGAGCTGGTTCCACACAAGGTCTTATGCTTTCCTCAACACATATCCTACTATGTGACTCTAGCAACTCCAACATCTTGGGGTCTCCAAAGCAATTCAAGCTTCCCATTCATAGCTTCAGGATACGACCTGCCTGCAAGTACATGCAGAAACACGGACTTGACACAAACCTGTCCTCAGTAACTTTTCTTAGCTATAGAGGGAGATTCTACAGCCCTCTTCTTTTAACCTAAAGCCAGAACCCAGAGCCACATGGCTAAGGATGGTCTGGTTTTAGGGGCAGGAACTTGACCCTCCTTCAGTTACATTTTCATCAGGTTTGTGCTTTTGGTGTTTTTCTCCACTGCTTAAGCTTTTCTTTAATTCCTTCTCACAAGTTAGAAGCTTAGCTGGGTGGCAGTCTTGCCCTGAGTTCACCATTTCCCTTTTTCTATCAAGCATCAGGCTTTTTCTTAAAGTTTAAATTTGCTTGAGCATTTGACATAGCACCATCACACTGTCCAATGCTCCTTCTCTCCACAAACTGTATGTTTTGTATTTTTCCTTGACAAGTTTGGTCCTTTTAATTACAGATCTGTCTAAGAGTGACCACTAATAACAACATGACAGTCAATACTAGGCTGAGTTGAAATCTCCTCTGCCCATGTCATTAATCTAAAATATCTCAGGCAGATTTTTTTTTTTTTTTAACAAGGGCAAAAAGATGTCACAGTCTTTGCCAAAATAGCCTAAGAATGGTGCTTAGGCCACTTACTCATATACTTCTCCTTGGAATTTTCTTGAATTGGACCCCCACTGTTCTAATCACTCAAAACACTGTCTTTCATGCTTGTGCTAGGATATCCTAATAGGCACCATTTAACAGGTACAACTGCTGTCCTAATCCAAAGTTTCAAAATCAGCACTCTACCATTTGGAAAGTCAGGCCTGTCACAGCAAAACCTTACTCCCTAGCAACAACTGTACTGTAGCTAGTGTTCTATTGTTATTAATAGTGTTCTAGTCTATATGAAGTGATTCCATAATCATGGTGACTCTGATGAAGGAAAACATTTAATTGGGAATTCCTTACAGTTTCAGAGGTTTAGTACACTGTCATCATGGCAGGGGACATGGTGGCATGCAGACAGGTAGGGTACTGGAGGAGAAGCTGCGAGTTTTGTATCTTGTTCTGCAGGGAGTAGAAAGAGAGATACTCTGGGCTTTGAGCAGGCTTTGTGAAACCTCAAAGACGACCACAGTGACACATATTTCCTGACAACGACACAGATCCTAATCCTTTCTCTCTCTCTCTCTCTCTCTCTCTCTCTCTCTCTCTCTCTCTCTCT
>NC_034598.1:71879860-71910525 GCF_900095145.1 Mus pahari
TGGCTGTCCTGGAACTCACTTTGTAGACCAGGCTGGCCTCGAACTCAGAAATCCACCTGCCTCTGCCTCCGGAGTGCTGGGATTAAAGGTGTGCACCACCACGCCCGGCCCTAATCCTTTCTTTGGTTTTATTACACACACACACACAAACACACACAAATTAAGTAAAAATTTAAAATATACAATTTACAGAAAAATAATGATGGCAAAGTCCCTTTGATTCCTCTTGTGTTACCATGTATAACCACGAAAAATGTATTAAAACTAAGAAATGATATGATGCATTCTTTTGGATTTTAGAGTTTCCCAACTAATCTTCAGTTTCTCTTTTAGGTTTCAGAGGTTGCTACATACATTCAGAAATTGTTTTCTTTGTCTCTTGTGCTCTGTGATTTTTTTTTAATGACTTGTTTCTTATGCTTAGTTAGATACATATGAAAAGTACAGGTCTCAGAAAAATGACACCTAATTGAAGAGACAACAAAGTGTTAAATCAGAAAACAGCTGAGTTGAACCAAAGAGCCAAACTTCAGAAAAACCAAGAAGGAGTAAGTTTATTCAGCAGGAAGTCTCGGAGGTTGAAATATTCTAGTCTGCAAGCTGAAGTCTTTGGGGCTTGCAGAAGATTAGAATGTATGGATGCTAGAAGCTTCCAGACCTAGGCCTAGGGATAGCTAGACCAGAGAAAGTAATGCTCTGAACTCAGTCCAAGCTGTCTATAAAGCCTGGCTATGGCTCTCATTTCATCCCTTCCTCTGAGGGGGAAAAAAGTGACATTTACATTTACACCTGTAGGTGGTAACAACTTGAAAACAACCTGAAAAACTGAGTGAATGCACACCCTCCTACAGAAAGGGAATACTGTGGTTTTGATATTTCCCCCTGAATGCTACTTTTTTTTTATTTGATATTTTATTTATTTACATTTCAAGTGTTATCTCCTTTCCTGGTTTCACCTTAACAAAACCCCCTATCCCATCTCCCTCCCCCACCTTCTATGAGGGTGCTCCACTACCCACCCATCCACTCCTACCTCACTGCCCTGGCATTCCCCTACACTGGGGCATTGAGCCTCCACAGGACCAAGGGCCTTTCCTCCCATTTATGCGGGACAAGGCCATCCTCTGCTACTTATGAGGCTGAAGCCATGGATCCCTCCATGTGTACACTTGGGTTGGTGGTTTAGTTCCTGGGAGCTCTGGGGTGTCTGGTCGGTTGATACTGTTGTTCTTTCTATGCAAATTCCTTCAGCTCCTTCAGTCCTTTCTCTAACTCCTCCATTGGGGACCCCACACTCAGTCCAAAGTTTGACTGTGAGCGTCCACCTCTGTATTTGTCAGGTTCTGGCAGAGCCTCTCAGGAGACAGCTATATCAGGCTCTTATCTGCACGCACTTCTTGGCATCAGCAATAGGGTCTGGGTTTAGTTTCTGTATAGGATGGATACCCAGGTGGGGCAGTGTCTGGATGGCCTTTCCCTAATCCTTTCAAATAGTGCTACTCCTTGGTGACCAAATCTTCAAATCTTTGAGCCTATGAGGGCCATTCTTATTCAAACCACCACATCTGTTGTAGGACAGCCAGCACCCAAATCTTAGAGTATTTGATCAACACAAAGTTGTCTGGATGGGAAGAGAAAGAGATAGAGGAAGAGGAAAGAGGAGAGGAGAGGAGAGGAGAGGAGAGGAGAGGAGAGGAGAGGCAGAGACACAGAGAGACCGAAACAGGGAGAACAATAAATTGGAGAATCATGAGTGTAGTATATTGATTACTGTCTTTTCTATACTTAGCAACACATTTTAAATAAATAGAATTCCAAGAAAGTCTGAATAATGATCTGTGGGCACCATTCCACTGTGGGTTTCCACACAACGATTTTGTTAAATGCCATTAAATTGTTTGCATCTGGTTTGGGTTCTGTAAAACAAGCATAGGTTAAGAACTGTGGGTATTGGGATGAGCTGTCCTTTAGAAGCTGCAATTTCCAAGCTGAAGTGACTTCAGTTAATCCCACACAAACCACATTCCTTGGGGCCATTTTAAACTGTTTCAAGTCGATTCAGATTCCCTCCCAGAGATTCAGCTCAGATTTTTGATGCAATATCTTCTTCATCTTACAGGAGTTATCCTGTTTTTCATGTGCTGTTAGTAGAATTTTAAAATACTTAATGTAGCCCAGACAGCAACATCTGCAGATGTGAAGGAAATCAAAGATGCCCACATGAAAATGCTGTTGCCATGCACAGATAGTAATTCCAGGAATTCTCTCAATAACCAAATAATTTTAGTGGAATTTGTAAAGCAGTTCTTTTTGTACTTCAAAGAACATTGTTGCATGCTCTAATTTCTTTACTGTTATGTGTATGTATGTACATATATATGTATATATGTGTGTGTATGTGTGTATGTGTGTATGAGTGTGTGTATGTGTTTGTATAATATCTGCAAATTTTAATATAATTAGTCAACATGTAATTTTAAATCCAATTATAGAAAACAAAAAGGTCCATTTCAGCAGAACTTTAACAAAACTTGGTATTTGTTTATTTAGAATTTAAATATAAAATAAACTTGTTTCAATTTTCAGTATGTTTAAGTATATATGTGTGCATGTTTGCATGTATGTGTCTGTGTCCATGTGTGCTCATGGGGAGGCCATTAGATATCCTTTCTACCACGTTCCATACATGCTCTTGAGATGGGATCTCTCATTGAATCTGGAGCTCCCTGTTTTTACTCATGACCTCTGTGGCCAGTAAAGTTCAATGACTCTCTTGCAACTTATCCCCAAGTCCTGGTTTTACAAATGCATATACGGCTAGTCCTTCTCCTCTCCATAGGTTTTGGGGTTATGATTTCAGGTCCACATGCAAGCACATTTACCCAAGGAGCCATCTCCTCAGTCTCTATGTCACAATTTTTTACTCTTATATGTGAAAGGTAAACTCTATAAGATGACGAAAATGTGTCTATAGTCATTACTTTAAGATTACTGTACAGTAAAATATCTGATATATTTTTAGTACAGTGATTGGTAAATAATTAAAAATAAGAAGGAACATTTATTGATGTTATATAATGTAGAAATGTATATTGCTTTTTACTGTATTTAGGTATAGGCCTTGAATTTCTGATCTTTCTAATACTTTTATCATGAAGGGGTGTTGGATTGTCAAATGCTTTCTCAGCATCTAATGAGATGATCATGTTTTGTTTTTTTGTTTTTTCTTTGAGTTTCTTTATATAGTGGATTACATTGAAGCAGTTCTATATATTGAACCATCCCTGTATTCCTGGGATGAAGCCAACTTGATCATGATGGATGATCATTTTGATATGTCCTTGGATTCCATTTGTGAAAATTTTATTGAGTATTTTTACATCAATATACGTAAGGGAAATTGGTCTTTCTTTGTTTGGTCTTTGCGTGGTTTAGGTATAAGCATAATTGTGGCTTCATAGAGCGAACTGGGTAGAGTACCTTCTGTTTCTATTTTGTGCAATAGTTTGAAGAATACTGGTATTAGATATTCTTTAAAGGTCTGATAGAATTCTGCACTAAATCCATCTGGTCCTGGGCTTTTTTTTTGGTTGGGAGACTATTAATGACTTCTTTTATTACTTTAGGGATTATGGGACTGTTTAGATGGTTTATCTTTTCCTGTTTTAGCTTTGCTACCTTGTATGTGTGTAGAAAATTGTCCATTTCATCCAGATATTAGAATTTAGTTGAATATAAACTTTTGTAGTAGGAGCTGATTATTTTTTTAATTTCCACAATTTCCGTTTTTATGCCTCCATTTTCATTTCTGATTTTATTAATTTGTATACTGTCTCTTTGCCCTCTGGTTAGTCTGGCTAAGAGTTTATCTATCTTGTGGATTTTCTCAAAGAACAAGCTCCTGGTTTTGTTGATTCTTTGTATGTCTCTCTTTGTATCTAACTGGTTGATTTCAGCCCTGAGTTTGATTATCTCCTGCCATCTACTCCTCTTGGGAGTATTTGCTTCTTTTTGTTCTAGAGCTTTCAGTTGTGTTGTCAAGCTGCTAGTGTATGCTCTCTCCAGACTCTTTTTTGAGGCACTTAGAGCTATGAGATTTCCCCTTACTACTGCTTTCATTGTGTCCCATAAGTTTTGGTATGATGTATCTTCATTTTCATTAAATTCTAAAAATCTTAAATTTCTTTCTTTATTTCTTCCTTGACCAAGTTATCATTGAGTAGAGCATTGTTCAGCTTCCATGTATATATGTGTTTTCAATTGTTTTTGTTGGTTTTAAGACCAGCCTTAGTCCATGGTGATCTAATAGGGTACATGGGATAATTGCAATTTTCTTGTATCTGTTGAGGCCTGTTTTGTGACCAATTATATGGTTCATTTTGGAGAAGGTACCATGATGTGCTAAGAAGAAGGTATATTCTTTTTCTTTAGGATGAAATGTTCTATAAATATCTGTTAGATCCATTTGTTTCATANCTTCTGTTAGTTTCACTGTGTTACTGTTTCCATGATCTGTCCATTGCTGAGAGTGGGGTATTGAAGTCTCCCAGTATTTCTGTGTGGGTGTGATGTGTGCTTTGAACTTTAGTAAAGTTTCTTTTATGAAAAGTGTACCCTTGCATTTGGAACATTGATGTTCAGAATTGAGAGTTCATTTTGGCAGATTTTTCCTATGACCAGTATGAAGCACCCTTGCTTTTTCTCTTTGATAACTTTTTGTTAAAAGTCGAGGCCAGCCTGGTCTACAGAGTGAGTTCCAGGACAGCCAGGACTACACAGAGAAACCCTGTCTCGGAAAAAAAAAAAAAAAAAGGTTAATTTTATTTGATATTAGAATTGCTATTCCAGCTTGTTTCTTTGGGCCATTTCCTTGGAAAATTGTTTCCAGTCCTTTATTCTGAGGTAGCATCTGTCTTTGTCACTGAGGTATGTTTCCTTTATGCAGTAAAATGCTGAGTCCTGTTTATGTATCCAGTCTGATCGTCTATATCTTTTCATTGGGGAATTGCGTCCATTTGTGATAAGAGATATTAAGGAAAAGTGATTGTGACTTCCTGTTCTTTTTGTTGATAAAGGTGGAATTATGGTTATGTGGCTATCTTCTTTTAGTTTTGTTCAAAGATTACTTTCTTGCTTTTTCTAGGGTATAGTTTCCCTTCTTGTGTTGGTCTTTTCTCTGTATTATCCTTTGAAGGGCAGATTTACAGAAAGATATTGTGTAAACTTGTTTTTGTCAAGGATTATCTTGCTATCTCCATTTATGGTAATTGAGAGTTTTGCTGGGTATAATAATCTGGGCTGGCATTTGTGTTCTCTTAGGGTCTGTATGACAGTTGCTCAGGAACTTCTGGCTTTCATAGTTTCTGGTGAGAAGGCTGGTCTAATTCTGATAGGTCTGTTTTCATATGTTACTTGACCGTTTTCCCTTACTGCTTTTAATATTCCTTCTTTGTTTAGTGCATTTGTTTTTTGTTTTTTGGGGTTTTTTTTTTATTATTATGTGACAGGATGAATTTCTTTTCTGGTCCAGTTTATTTGGAGTTCTGTAGGCTTCTTGTATGTTCATGGGCATGTCTTTCTTTAGATTAGGGAAGTTTTCTATAATTTTGTTTAAGATATTAAGATATTTACTGGCCCTTTAAGTTGGGAACCTTTGCTCTCTTCTATTTCTACTCTTCTTAGGCTTAGTCTTCTCATTGTGTCCTGGTTTTCCTGGATGTTTTGAGTTAGGACNTTTTTGCATTTTTCATTTTCTTTGACTACAACAGTCAAATTTTTCTATGGTAACAGTCAATGATTTCCATGGTATCTTCTGTACCTGAGATTCTCTCTTCTCTCTCTTGTATTCTGTTGGTGATGATTGCATCTATGACTCCTGATCTCTTGCCTAGGTTTTCTAACTCCAGGGTTGTCTCCCTTTGTGATTTCTTTATTGTTTCTATTTCCTCTTTAGATCTTGATGGTTTTATTCATTTCCTTTGCCTGTTTAATTGTGTTTTCCTGTAGATCTTTAAGGGATTTTTGTGTTACCTCTTTAAGGGCTTCTACCTGTTTACTTATGTTTTCCTGTATTAAGGGAGTTATTTATGTTCTTCTTAATGTCCTCTATCATCATCATGAAAAGTGATTTTAGATCTGAATTTTTTTTTTCCTGTGTGATGGTGTGTATTCAGGACTTGCTATGGTGGGAGAATTGGGTTCTGATTATGCCAAGTAACCTTTGGTTTCAGTTGCTTTTACTCTTATGCTTGTCTCCAGACATCTGATTATTTCTAGTGCTACCTGCCCTTGCTGTATCTCACTGCAGTCTGTCCTTCCTGGTTGAATCTGAACTCCTCAGAGTCCAGCTGGATCTGTGATCCTGTGATTCAGGGATCCTGCAACCCTGAGATTCTGGGTGTGTCAGAGTACCTGGGAGTCAAGCTGCCTCTGGGACCCTGAGATCCTGGTATGGCCAAGCTCCTGGGATCCTGGGGTCATGGGATCCTGGGATCCTGGGTGTGTTAGAGTTCCTGGGTGTTGTGGGACTGTAAAGTTCTAGCCCAAGTAAACCAGCACAGCCCAGAAGAAACCTGAGCCACTGGTTGGGCAGAGTTCTTGTGTCCCTGGATTCTGCTGTTCCCATTTATTCCCAGTTGTGTTGGAACAGAATGCTGTGTCTTCCTCACCCCTAATCCTAGGCAATCATGGGTGTGCTAGCATGCCTGGGAGTGGAGCTTCCTCTGTGGGCTTTGATTTACCAGCTATTCTTGAGACAAAAGATTAATATCTCACAAATATTATCACTTTGATAATAAATCCAAACTATTAGAGGACCACAACTTTATATATTTAGATTTGCTTACATATGAATAATGCTTTCCAGATGCTACTTAATATAATTAAAAGCACAAAGTCTACTGTTTTTCTATGAAATAAGATGCTTACAGAGGATGTGTCAAAAAGTATATGATTAAATATAAGTTGATTTTATTTTGTCCTAGAAATACTGGGAATTCTTAAACAATAATAGAAAAAGATTTAAATAGACACAAATATATCTGTATACTATTTACCCTTTTAAAATCTGTGTCTGTTTGTATGTCTTTGTGTATGTATGTGTGTGCATGTGTGTGTATATGTGCATATGTGTGTATACATGCACATATACACATGCAATGCATCCCATAGCATATACATGGAAGTGATAAAACACCTTTGTGCATCCAGTTCTCTCCATTCTTCTTTACATGGCCTCTCAGGATTTAACTCAAGGCACCAATATGGATAGGAAGTGCAGAATCATGTCCCAGGTCAGATATCCTACTTACTATTTGTGCCACTAAAGTATCTGAGGAAATACATATTGGCATGGATATATTCTTGTTTCATTATTTCTGTAGCTGTTTCAACCAAATGAAAATGAAAGAAGCAATGCTTTGCTTTTCCTGCAGTTTTACAGCCCAGCCCAAGATTGCATGGGATCAAAATTGCAGGAGCTAGAAACATCTGCTCACACACCTATGCTCATTTACCTGTTTGTCTGTGCTACACTTGTTTTTCTATTCACATTAGGATCTCAGCCATGACAAGAGTGCCGCCCTAAGTATGCTACATCTTCATACCTCAATCACCTTACATAAGACATGCCCACAGGCCAAGAAAATGTAGCCAATCCTTCATTGACACTCTTCTCAGGTGTGTAATTGTGTCATGTTGACAATTAAAGCAATCATCACACCACTCTATTATACAAATCAACAAATAATCATATTCTAAAATTGATATGTTCTTACACAATAGCCTGATTTTACCTTTGTTATATTTTAGTTTTTGAAGTTCATGCCTTGATTCATTATAGCAATACAAAGAACATGCATACTGTCAGAGATTATCTGTTGTCCTATCAAAATGGCATTGCTATGATTACTGAGTATCGCTCCATTTAATATGATGTTGGCTACTGGTTTACTCTATATTGTCTTTATTATATTTAGTTATGTGCCTCAAATTCTTGATCTCTCCAAGACTTTTAACATGAAAGAATGTTGGATGTGGTCAAATGCTTTTTCAGCACCTAAAAGAGATGATCATGTGAGTTTTTTCTTTGACTTTGTTTATATAGTGGATACATCGATACATTTTCATATACTAGACCATCTCTGCATCCCTGGGATAAGGTCTACTTGATCTTGGTGTATAATGTTTTTTTATGTGTTCTTGGATTGGGTTTTTAAGAATTTTATTAAGTATATTTTTGTTGATGATTACAGACGAAATTGGTCTGAAGTTCTCTTTCTTTGTTGGGTCTTTGTGTGGTTTTGATGTCAGAGTATCTGTGGCCTCATAGAATGAATTAGGTAGTGTTCCCTCTGTTTCTATTTCTATAGAATACTTTGAGGATTATTAGTATTAGCATTTCTTTGAAAGCCTGGTAGAATTCTGTCCTAAAACCATTGGACATGGGCTTTTTTTGGTTGGAAGGTTTTTAATGACTGCTTCTATTTGTTATATTGGGGATTATGGAAGTGATTAGATAGTTTATCTGGCCTTGATTTAACTTTGATATGTGGTATCTGTATAAAAAATCATCCATTTTTGTCTAGATTTTCCAATTTTGTTAACTATAAGCATTTTTTTCTCTCAATTTCTTTAGTTTTTGTTGTTATATCTCCAATTCCACTTAGAACGGGGGAAAAAATAATCATGAGAGGCAGAGGGAAGGAAGAACTTGAATGAAAGAGAAGACAGACAGGGCAAAGTCAGGCAAGATCAAGTATGGGGGGAGACACAAGAGAAGCCCAGAGGATCAGCAGAATGGATGTATGCAGCTGACATTTGGGGGTGGGGCAAAACCTCTAGAAAGTTCCAGAGACCTGGAATGGGGGAGGCTCACAGAACTACCCTTATCTGAAATTTCCAACAGTGAGGAGGGAGAACCTAGAGAGACCATCTCTGGTAGTTAGATAGGACCTGTAGCAGACGTATGTGGACACAAATCGACCTTCAAAATTTTCGACCCAGAATTGTTCCTGTCTAAAAGAAATTCAGGGACAAAACTGAAGCAGAAACTGAACAAATCTCTGACCAGTGACTAGTCCAAATTGGGATCCATCCCATGGACGAGCACAAAACCCTGATTCTGACTGATATTATTTTGTGCTTGCAGAGAGCATCGTAGCATGGCTGTAATCTGAAAAGCTCGACTAGCAGATGACTGAGGCAGATGAAGATACTGACCATCAAACACTGGATTAGAAGTGTTGGGGGAGGATTGAAGGAACTCAAGGAGATTGCAATTCCAAGGGAAGATCCACAGCCTCAACTAACATGGAAACCTGGGAGCTCCCACAGTGAAAGCCACCAAGAAAGAGCATACATGGGTTGATCTGAGGCCCCTGAAACAGAGGACTGCCTTGTCTGACCTCAATGGGAGAGATTATACCTAATCCTGAAAAGGCTTGATGCCTCTTGGAATAGGGTTGCCTGGGGGCACTGGCTCAGAGGTAAAGGGTAAGGAAAAGAACAGAAGGACTCTGTGAGGGGAGAACAGAAATGGGGACAACATTTGGGATGCAAATAAATAACTCTAATTAGTAGGAAATAAAAGATTATCTAAGTACATACCAAAAGTTACAAGACTATACACTTCACCTTTCCACTAGTGAAACTTTAATTAATTAAATTTAAAATGAGTAGTCATAAAATTTTTCAAATAGGAAACTGCAACCATAACTATTATATTTTCACTTGCCAAGATATTGATACTGCAAGATTCAAGATCTAAGTCATCCAGATGGAGTTGTCTGATCCACCACTCACTAGCTGTTATTCCTGAGCAATTTGTGTGTTAGAAAGTAGTTGCTATGTAAGAAAGTCACTGAGATTGATAGAATTAAATTCATATCTCTGTCCTGATACGAAATTGCTGAGTACCCTTAAGACAGTTTATTAATCAGTCTTTCCAAATTCCTGTCTTTTTTCACCATAGTTAATGTGCATTTTGGACAAATAAAATTTTAAGTAGCATACTACAAAATTCAGCAACTGAATCAAATTTGGTATTGAGTAAGTCAGAGTGATTATTATTGTCTTTCAGAAACCTATGCCTTAACTAAGCCCTCAACAGCTCAAAGCCAAGAATAACAAGCTGAGAGAATTTTAGCAACACTAACATCAATTGCCAATGTTCACACACTCCTTCTTTATTCTATCTTTGATCAAAACCTGGCTCCCAGATTAGATCTTATTTTGTGGTCATATTGCCCATTGCTCTCATAGCCCAATTATTCTGTTATTGGCAGTGATTCATAACACTTATTAAAATTTATGGCTTAGTAATTCCTTTTAAATTGGAGGATTAAGAATGTCGTGTTCTCAATACCCGGTATTAAATCTTTTCTTACCTAAAGCCTTCTAGCATAACATCATTTGTAAAAACCTAACATACTTATTAGCATTGAGACTTGGTTCTGTGATGGCATAGTTTCTTAAGTGTGGAATCACTTTAAAAATGGAAAATTGTTTTCTTGTTATGTTCATTATGCTTGTTCCTTGCAGGATCAAAACATTCTTCTATATATTTCAGAAATCTGTTCTTTTCAATATTTGAGATATAATATCCCTTAAGTGTTTACTTTCTTCTAAGAAAATCATTTGAAGATTTTTCAGAAGCTATAGGATGCATATTCTCAAACTCATTCATATTCTTTTTACTCCTGTTCAGCCTAAATATCCCATCATAATCTTTCTCAGGTTCATGCTTTTTTAAGCCTATAGATTCCAGTTGGCAACACTAGTGTATGCATGCGTGTAAGGTGATCTATTGCAGCATAGTTAGCCTCTTGAGAGCACATGTCAGAAGGACCTTAATTTTTCCTCTCCCAGCAGTCACTAATTACCAATAGATGTAATCAGGTCTACCAAAAGAAGAGTGCTTCCAGGGGAAAGCATAGACAACCCTGTTACTTGCTTTCCCTCGGGTATATTTAATCATAATTCTCCTTCTTTATGAAGAAGCTACTGGGAAAGTCAATCCATGACCTCATAGAATTAAAAAGTGGATTTTATAAACAGAAAAAAGGCTCTGCTGTGCTGTGAAATCCGATTATTTAATGATCTATTATGTATTATTCTTTGATTTATCTCCCCCTTCACTATTTCCTCAGTTTCCTATTCCCAACTAGTTTCTCTATTCACCACCATGTTCCATACTCAAGCAATTTTATGGCATTGAAGTTAAGTTGCTGTTTTCTCTTACCTGGACTTCCCAAGTCTAGATAATATATTTCTGGATTTTTCTGACACTTTGACTTTTACTTTATGTTCAACTCTGAGAATACTATCTTTTGAAACGTATTATTCTATATACCAACTCTCAGGTACATCATTTATATTATGTTTAATTTTTGTCAAAACCACTTTCTAAAAGTTCTTCTGAAATTTAATCCCAAAGATTTTGCTGCCTTCCAATATTAAAAGCACAGGCTATTGTAAGACTGTCATCACAAAAATTGGCTTTAAGTTTAGGGGCTGCTAGGGCTCCTCTCTATTCAAATGAGCTGGTTTCTATTTTGGAAGCTCCAATTGTTTCTTAATGTAGGACAAAAAAAAATATAGTAGAAAAATAATGAAACTAAGTGAAGTGTTATGCAGTCAATTAGTTTATTGCAGAAAAGGAGGGGGGGGGTTACAAATAAGAATCGGCCTCAGGAAGATCCAGGACATGTCATATGGAGATTTGAAATGCAAACCCACTAGCTCCATACTCCATCAGAGTCAGCAGGATTCACCAATCTCCAGCATCAATGTTCATTACCAAACATGTAGCTTCTCCCAAACTTTGGTGTCTAGTTTTTGTTAGAAATAAATGTTCATGCTGTGTACGGATGGCTCAGACATCCAAATCAGTTGAACGTTCCAAAAATTTAGAGAGCATGATCCAGGACTATCAAGACCAGCCAAATTCTTTTATGATGCAATACCTACTGAGCAATGATACCATATATTTATTTTTAGTTTCCTTTTAAAAATATATTTCCAGAGGCCCAAGAAGATTGCCTGCTTTATTGTTGCAGAAGAAAGCCTTTACTAACAGGTGCTCAAAATAAATATTTATGAAATGAATGAACTGGGACACCATTTGGCGACTTGATATTTTCATGGGGGAGAGCGTTGTTTCCCAATTGATGCTTGAGGATATTTAGAGAATTTTGTGATAACCGCAGCATCTCTTGAAGATTATCAGGTCTCTACATATCATTTTCTGGTCTTGAATGTATGGCTGCTGATTTTTTTACTAGGTGAATATTTTTATTTTTAAATTTATAAGATTTTATCGCAACAACCATACTTTCCACCTCAGAAGGATTTTGTGAAAATGAAATGTAAGTTTTATCTGAAAAAATATTTGAAAAAGATTTATTCCTTACAACATTTAAAAGTTGTCTTTCATTATTGAAAATACTAGGTTTGTATTGCATAAATATTCTAAGATATGGAAATGGGACAGTCAATGAAAAGAATCTACATAGGAGATGCAAAATAAATTCTCAATGTAGACTAAAGGAGGATAATTTACAGCTGTCTTGCTTAAATTACTGAATTTTATCTAACACATTCAAACTGGATGTTTTCCTTCTGTTGTTCAATACTATGTTATAACATCTAGAAAAAGACCTTCAGCAGAGTAGGTACTCAATGGAAAACTTGGCCATAGGTTGACAAATGTATAGGACCTCTTTGATCTGAAATTAAATGCTATAAAATAAAAATCAACATGGAAGCATTTAATACACAAAGAAAAAACACTGTTCATCTAAAAATAATAAAATATACAATGATGATACATGAATGGAAACATTGTCTTAATCTTGATTTTCAATCATAAAAGTAGTAAACTTGTATTTAAAATTAATCTTTGAAATTACCACTCTGGAAATCAACGTGGACATTCCTCAGAAAATTGTAAGTACTTAGTTTAGTGTCACCATGACTAATTCTTATGTGTGTCATTTTTTTTTTCTTTGACATTTTACAACTATGTATGAGCTTTCCAAAATAATTTTTCAACAAACTATTTGTCTACCTAGGATTGATTTTATATCTATACTTTCTGGCACATCAAGTTATAAAACTTTTACATTTGCATTACTATAACCACTGTTTTTTTTCTTCTTTCTCAATTTACTTTCTTTTCTTCTAAAAGATAAAGCATTAAGTATCTGACAAAGATCAGCAATAATCTATTTTCCATTTTCACTTTCCCTTCAGCTGAAATACATATAGATAATAAGTAAGCTTACAGTGAATAATGTATTCAAAATTACTTTCTTAACATCAAATTCCACTTTAACTAGTTTTCTCTAAATAACATGGTCACTCTTTATTTATAAGCAGAAGCATGCTGTATAAAATACTGAAAGTGATCATTTGAAAACAAAGATTCATGATTTAAAACAAAAATGTATTTTCTGATACATTTCATTAAAATATATGTATTTAAAAATAAAATAGATCTATATATCATATGTGTGTGTGTGTGTGTGTGTGTGTGTGTGTATGCACAGACCTGCACACATGCACAATTTTGTTAAAAAGGCATTACTCTATAACACAGTAATAATGTTTCTGCTAGATACCAGAAAAAAAGAAAAAGGTTATTTAGTTTGAAGGTTTTCATCAATTGTATCTCACAGAACTTGAGACATCATAAGGAAATTTCTGTATGGTTGCATATCACCCAGAACTTGATGATAAGACCCTATTACTGAAGACAGCACATATTCTGGTCATATAACATGGCAAAATCAAACTGGTATACGCCTGAAAGCTTTAATCCTACTGGCTCATTTTTGCAATTAAGGGAAAAGTAATCAGACATGGATTCTGCAGGCTCTCATGATGACTTGCCTGCCAGTACATATCCACTGGTACTTAGTAGTGTAGGTATCTTGGGAGTAACCAATCCCTTTTGAATTATATGTAACTCCTCCTTCAAACAATGAACCCAATACCTAATACCATGATTAGACTAAGAACCTATGGTCGAATAAGTTATAGGTCATAATATTACTATTATAATGACAAATGACACAGCATTAAACCAACTCCTAATAACTTATTTTACTCCCATTGATCAGAACATTTCTCAAACTTTACCAGAGAGCCTTCTGCTTGTAACAGATACTGATTAACAATGTTAATCAGTAGTAACAATAGTAGGCAATACAAGAATAAGAGATGACAGAATTCCCAGCTTCAAGGGTAACATAAGTATTGAACCACTTTACTGTAAGGGTCAGGAATCATTTCAGAATTACTGTAAGATTCAAAGGCAGTGAGTGGCCAGAAGAAAACAGTATCTTGTGGACACACCAGAGAAGTTGAACAAATGAATTCACAGAGTTTGGGACAGTATTAAGTACAGGATAAAGCCAAGTCAGGTATAATCCTGGCATGGAGAGGAGTTGGGCACAGAGTGCTTAACCTAGGAGCTATTTGCCATTGTTGGCTTCTGGAAGACACAGAGACAGTTTTTTTTTCTGAGCGTGTAACACCTGTTTAATCAACCACTCTCCAGTAGAAGACATCAAATATTCGTTTGGTTCAAATTGGTCTTCAAGGATTAAAAACAAAAATGACATTAAGTTTGGCAGTTAGAGAAGGGTTGGTGTATTTGGGAGATGTTCAAGATATGGGTGAATAATATCAAAAACTATGTGAAATTCTCAAGAAACATACAGACAACACACACACATGTATATATGTGTGTATACATATATATGTATAAGCATGTATATATAAACATATATTACTAGCATTAACATTTATTTTTATAAGAATGCACTTTTAGGTAATGTTTATCTGTATCTAGTATTATCAACTGTAACATCTGTTACTGATGAACGGTTGCTTCTGTAAAGAATCAAAGTTAGCAAGTTTCAACCTGTCTCTTAAGTAAAATTTTGATTTTATATTTTAATGTTACAACACTGCAAGTGGTAAAGAGCAGTGACTGCTGGTCTGGGAGGCTCCAACAGAAAGTGATGTTGCTCTTATGTTCAAGAAGCAATCATGGGGGCCAGAGGTAGTGAGGGACCTGGGTGATAGAGGAGAAAACAGGGAGGAGAATGGGATAAAATGTTTAGGTACTGGGGGCAAGAACAGGACTGAAGCCCTGAGAGCCCTCAAAAGGAATGGTAACAGGCAATCTTAGTAGGTAGTTGGTGGGGGACCCCCCCCCCAGAATATATTGGAGACCTGGAAGGTCAGAGACTCTCAAGACTCAAAAGAAGAGACTTTGAGTGAAGTACTCTACAGTGGGGAGAGGGAGCTTCCAGTGGAAGGACAGGACATCATGTCGAGAGATGGGATTGCCATCCCGTATTCAAAAGCTCTGGCCCAGAATTGTTCCTGTCTGAAGATACTGCAGGGACAAAATGGAGAAGAGAATGAGAGAAAGGAGGTCCAGTGTCAGGCCTAAATTGGGATCCCACTCAAAGGGAGGCCCCAAGGGCTAACACTATTACTGATACTATGGTGTGCGTACAGACAGGAGCCTACCATGGTTGTCCTCTGAAAAGCCCAACAAGCAACTAAAAGAGTCAGAGGCATATACTTACACCCAACCAATGGATACAAGCTCAGGACCACTGTGATTGAATGGGGGAAAGGTAGAAGAAGCTGAAGAGGAGGGCAGCCCCATGGGAAGACCAGCAGTCTCAACTGAGACTGGACCCCTGAGATTTCTGACACTGAGCCACCAAACAGGCAGCATACACCAGCTTATATGAGGGCCCCAACATATATACAGCAGAGCTCTGCCTGGTCTGGCCACAATGAGAAAAGATGCACATAACCCTCAAGAGACTTGAGACCCCAGAGAGTGGGGAGGCCCAGTGGGGTAGGAGTGGAGGGGTAGGGTGATCATCTTGGAGCCTGTAGGGGGAGAAATGGGATGGAGAGCAGTCATGGGGAGGGTGAACCAGAAGGGGGATATATACTGGACTGTAAAATTGGATTAAAGAGTTAAACATAAAGTTTGTGATTAAAACTACATTATGAAATCTAAAGACAGTAAGCTTTAAGGTCTCTCAAATTATCTGTTATAACCACTAGACATTGAGAGAGGTTGCTTTTCATGAAATTATAAGCTAAGTAAAGCAAGATAATCACCCATAACAGTCTTGACATCCCAGAAAATAATAGAAACAAGAAATGTGAAAGGCAAGATTCATTGAGCAAGTACTGAATCAATATCGTTCAGAAGGATTGTTCTGGGGAAAGGTTCTGCAGAGAGGATAGAGCATAAACTTACATTTACCTCTTGAAAAAATTGCACTAAAGCAGTATTGTTAGAAAAATTGTACACCTCAATGAAGGGACTGAAAATCTTGACATACTCTGAAGACTTACATAGATCATCCTAAATAAATAGTCAAAAAGCAAGTGTAAGTTGCTTTCAAGAGCACTCTAATAGTTGTACTTCACAATTCATTCTGAACAACTCAACACTTCTTGTTGCTAGGAGAAAAGAACAGTCCTGTAAAGTAAGTAAATAAACATGTCAAAGATGTAATTATGCAAAATCTTTAGTTGAGAAACAGTGAACACATAACTTGACTTAGACAGGAATCACTGTGGAAGTATTTAGTTGAAGGGAAAGCCAATGTCTATAAGAATAAAAAGTTGAGATCAGGCAGCATAAAATTTATTGAAATGGTGCTCCACTTGATTTGAGGGTGGCCAGATTAGCTATGCTTTCTAACCAAGAATAATGCATACAACAGAAAATCTGGAAGCTTTGGCCTGTATACATAAAATGAATGGACATTTTAATTTAATTTCACCAAATATTCTTTGACTCTGCTACATACCAAACATTATTCAGAACCACGGGAACCACAAATAGAATGACTTATGGATTTGGTTCACAGAAAATTTTTGGTCACACACACACACACACACACACACACACTCACAGAGTTCAGAACATGCAACTCTACTAAAACCTTATAAAATCTATTTAGAGAACTTTTGGTACCAATGCCACTTTCCAAAACCAGTGCAATCTCTAGTGGCATTTTTAATGTTTATTCTTATACCCACAGATAAGTAGATCTCACCACTAATACAAGATACTCATACTTGCAGCAGATGGAGAGCATTATAGAAAGCCACAACTGGACAAAGTACAGAGAACAGCTGACAGTGGGGTGCCTCATTTCAATTGATGTATCTGAAACACAAGCCTTCCACCTAAGGCTTGGGGACAAAGGCGGAACAAAGAGGAGAAAAAATTTAAGACTCAGATATGAAAAACATTAGCTATAAGATTGTATCATTTATTTATGACATGGAAGCTGCCACAGACGGACCTCACTTGGGTCCCCAATCTGCATGGAATGGGTCTCTTGGTTTCAGGCTAGCAAGGATTCGGTACATATAAGCAATATTAAATATATTTAACAGATTTTGTATATGTACATACATATACACTATAGGAGGGAGAGGAAAAAACATTTTTAATGTTTATTCTTATACCCACAGATATGTAGATCTCACCATTAATAAAAAAAAATCGCACATGTAAAATTTTTACAAATTAAAAAACATTCACTAAAACACATTTTTTTTTCTCATCTAGTGGGCTGAATGAAAATTTCAATAAGTAATCGTTTAATGTACATATAATCGAGTAGAGAAATCCCAGAAAAGAGAGCAATTAATTCCGCATATGGAATTCTGTAAGTGTTCCATAGAGTTTCACATGTGAATTTGTTTTTATGAGATAAAACAGAGGAATGGATACAAAAATGTTGTACATTTATACAATGAAATACTACACAGCTAAGAAAAACTGAATTTATGAAATTCTGAGACAAATGAATGGATCTGTAGGATATTGTCCTTAGTGAGGTAACCCAATCACAAAAGAAAACACATGATATAGAGTCACTGATCAGTGAATATTAGCCCAGAAGCTTGGAATACCCAAGATACAATTCACAAAACACTTGAAACTCAAGAAGAAGGAAGACCAAAGTGTGGATAATTTGATCCTTCTTAGAAGGGGAAACAAAATACCCATAGAAGGAATTACAGAGACAAAGTGTGAAGCAGAGATTGAAGGAATGACCATCCAGAGACTGACCCACCTGGGGATCCATTCCATACCCAACCACCAAAACCATCCACAATAGTGGATGCCAACAAGAGCTTTCTGACAGTAGCCTGATACAACTGTCCATGGAGAGGCTCAGCCAATACCTTAAAAATACAGAAGTGGATGCTCACAGCCATCCACTGGACGGAGAATACGGTCCCCAATGACGGAGCTAGAGAAAGTACCCAAGGAGCTGAAGGGTTTTGCAGCCCCTTCAGCTGTAAAGATTTTGCATAATTACATCTTTGACATGTTTATTTACTTACTTTACAGGAGGAACAACAATAGGAACTAACCAGTATCTCCAGAGCTCACTGGGACTAAACCACCAAGCAAAAAAAAACACATGGTGGGACTCATGACTCTAGCTGCACATGAAGCAGAGGATGGCCTAGTCAGTCATCAATGGGAAGAGAGGCCCATGCATTCCTAGGCTCCCTACCACAGAAATGACCTGCTGTGCTTTCAATATTTTGCATAATGCATTAGGTGGTTTGAAAATAATGGGAGGGAGGTCCTTGGTTCCAGGGTAGTTTGATGCCACAGGATCGGGGGATGCTGGAGTGCTGGGGCAGGAACATGTGGGTGGGGGAGCACCCTCATACAGGTAAAGGGGAAGTGGGAGGGCAGATGTGGGATGGGGAGTTGGTGGAGAGGGAAACAGTAAGTGGAATATCATGGGATGGAGTGTTGGTAGAGAAGTCCCTGGGAAGTGGGACATCATTTGAGGTTTAAATGAATGGAATGATTAATAATTAAAAGAAAGAAAGAAAATAAAAGAGAGAAAGGCATGTAAAAAGCAAAATAGATGGAAGTCCAATGATGATGGTTAGTGCAATAATGTCTTGGTCATGTTAGAGATGAGATGTTCTTCAGAAATCAACAGGATTTGTTGAAACAGTATAACTCTACCATCCTCTCAGTGGTCAGGAAACTTCACAGAAGATCAAGCTATAAGAGGCAGCATAAAAGGAGTGCTGTGAAGTGATATCTTCTGGGCAAGACACAGCCAATATGAATGTGATTCCCACCAGATGTAGGTTTCAGAATCAAGCCTGCATAAAACTCTCTCTCTTCACAGATGATCAAAGACAAGATATAGACTCCTATAATTTTATAACTTCCTGGTAAACTACACAGTACTAATGATTCACCAGAGTACTGAGGGGAAGGGAAAACATTTTCCTTAATTGCTATACCAGCTAATGTTTCCAACACAATCCTGTGGACAGTTGCAAACCCATGTTTAAATTCTATAGGTCACAAAATAAAACAAAAAAAACATGAATGGAGAAAGAGACTTGTAGGAAGAGAGTATGCCAAAGAGATTTAGAGGGTTCAGAAAGAGTAGGAAGTTGCCAGTAGTCAGAATGCATTTTATAATTCATGCAATTATCAGAGTACAAATTTTAATAAGAGGAAGAATGAAGAACTAAATCTATTGAAAGTAATCTCAGTTAATGATCGTATCCAATTGTTAACATTGGGGTGGATTTATTGGTAGGATTTTAAAATAACTTTTCTTCTGACTAAATATTTTAATACGTCAGAACCAAAATAATAATGAAGAGAAAAGGATGTGTGAAAGAGTTATGCAAAAACTTAAGAGTGTACCATATTAAATAAATGTAGTAAGATAGTCTGGCGGTGCTAGGGAGAATTGAGATTCTAGGCTACGAATTTAATTTGAGACTAGAAAACATATTTCTTTGGATTTCTTTTAAAATATTTTCCTGTATATCTATTTAACTGGTATCATAATGGAGCAGGTGACAAATTAATTTTAAATGTATTATAGTTGCTAAAATCACTAAAATGATACACACACACACACACACACACACACACATATCCTAGAGAAATGCACCATTGCAATGTCTAATATCGTAAGACTCCACATAATATTATTCTTCTATGAATGACATCACCAATTCATTTATTAACATCAATCTTCAAATAGATTAAATTCTTGAAGCCTATATCTCACAAAGTACAAAATAAACTTTACATTGCTTCACATGAAGAGCTATAAAATTGCTTAGGAATAATAGATCTACCAGCAAAGGTAATGGCATTTTACTTATTCAAGAAGTGTTGCAAAACATCCTGAAGCTAGTATTGTGGTGAGGAATAGACAAGTCTGGCTTTAAGGAGAAAATATCCATGTTTTCTCTCCTAGATGTCATGTTAGTAATTTTCTTTCCATGAAAAACGGGTGGTTTTGCCGGTTATTTCCCTCAAGTATCCTTTAGGAAATAAGTGTTCCACTCCAAAAAATTCTTTTCATATGGCAAGATTAGATCAGTTTCATTCATTCCCATCACCCATGGAAATCCCTCTAGAGCTTTTGAGGGGATAATTGAGTAATGCAACAATGGCTTTAGCTTTCTCATAACGGGCTCATGGTTCTCTATGGTCTTCATTTTCCATTCAAAGCTCGGAATGGAATTGCAATCTCAAAGCCAGGAAATAACATGCATTTGATGAAATGGATTTTCGTTATTTAACTTGAAAATAAGATATTTGGTCATAAGGTAAAAATGTCTTCATTTTTTTGCCATTGGTTTTCTTTTTAACATCCTACACTGTCACATAATTTCATACAAACTTTTTATTTAAACACACACTCTTTTGTGGCATCATTAATGTTCTGTATATTCTAAAACATGACCTTAGATTTTTCAAATATTTGTGTATTTGATAGGTATTTGATTCAGAAAAGTCAAGAAATAGAAAACTCTGAATGCTACTTTGAATATGCATCATTAGTTATTAAAGATTATCTAAAGTTTGATAAAGTATATAATCCCAAGACCAATCACCAATGAGAAGGCAAGGGGGAGAGGGAAGCAAAAGCAATAAAATAGGAGGAAACATGTACATACAAAAGGAGCAGAACAAAATATACTATAATCTGAAACTTCGTTTTGTGAATATGTTATAGTCTTGTGAATATGTTATAGTGAAGAATTGAGCAATTAGTTTGGTCTAGCCAACATTTCCATGTTTATATTTTTAATGCCATATTTAATAAACAGAATTTAAAGAAGAGTAACTGTGATTTAACTCTATACATATGACACACTGCACAAAAGCTTATAGGATGTTGTTTGGTTTGAAGCCAGAAGTATCAAAGACAGTCTTCTTTCAAAATTTTTCACTTATGTACACTGTAAGACCTGCATCATTAATTTAAATTAATGATGCATCTAAAACTTTTATTATTCTCATTGTTTCAATATCTTACTTGTAGATTAAAACTCTACTACTGAGATACACACCTAGCTGTACTGTTTTGCTTTTTGAGGATTATATTAAATTTATGATATTTTATCATAATCATGGCCAAAATCTATGTCATGTTTAATATTTAAGTAGTATTATATAAAATGAAAGAACCAACAGGTTGCCCACAATATTTTCATTAATTGGTTTGTTGTTATTTCAGTTCTAATTATTCTAAATCATTTATCAACTAAAACCAAGTAGCTTATATATACTATATGTTAATATATAGAAATACATGTCTACACATGTTTATATGAACATATACATACAATGACATATGTATGTGTAGATATGTGTATTTATCCAGGTGGTCTTAACTTTTCCTCACCTTTATTAGATTCTCATTGGGTTTATTCACAGTTATAGGAACTAGTTTCTTATTTTTTAGCTCCTTAGTTAAAGCTTGTGGGTTGGGGAGCAGGGCAGGGGGGGATATGGGGCTTTGGTGGATAGCATTTAAAATGTAAATGAAGAAAATATCTAAGAAAAAAAGAAAGTTTGTCATTGTAAGATATCGTTTTTTTGTAATATGGTACACTTTTTTTTTCTTAGTTCTGTAAGTATGCGTGTTATATGTATGCATATATCTGTGTATATGTGTATGGACATATATGTATGCATACATGTAAAAGCCAGAGATTGAAATGAGACATCTTTTATCACCCTTTACTTTCTATAATGAGGCAAGGCCTCAATCTGGTACCCAAAGCTCACTGATTCAACTAGCCAGCTTGATATGGGAATCCCTTGTGTATGTCTCCCAAACACCAATGTGTTTGTGCAATGTGACACTTCTGTGATAGGCTAGCATCCCAACTTTTGTCCTCATGCTTTCAAGGATAATGTCTTATCCAGTAATCCAATCTTTTGGTGCTGTTTTTGGTTTTTGGCTTTTTGTTATTGTTTTGTTTATTATTTTTGTCAATTCTCTAACATAGAAACCAACTGAAAAGCCCCATTAAAGCAATTACCTGGTTTTCAATAGTACCCCAGATGCAAAAGGAGTCCCCTATTTGATGAGACTTACAAGTAAAAGATCAAAGAGCAAAGGATAATTTAGCATCATAGAATCTGATGCTCAACATACAGCAGGAACTCATTTGGAAAGTATTGAGAGTCACATGAATTCCAAATTTAGATTCACTCCATGTCCAAACTTCCAATGGCTGAACCTCCAGCTTATCCTTCCCACTCTAGGTTATTTTCTATCTGTAAAACAAAATATAAACAATCTCAGTTGAAAACAATTTACCTTCTATTTATTTATTTATTTATTTATTTATATTACTTTTATCTATTTTAGACAGTTTACCTTCTAGCTTGTCTCAAAAGCAAGAAGTCTTGGAATATGCACTTTCTTTTCTCTCAGTTTTAGAATTACTGGAACAGCATTATTTCAAGATAAGTGGTTTTGGAGGACACTTGACATAGTGTGTTTGGTCTTAAATGGTTGTAGGTTAACACTTGCTTATAGAAACAGCATTTCAATGAGCTCAAACAGTATATAAAATTTACATATACATTATACATTGAAGCAAATGTGTCCCAGATTGTTGGTGTGTTAATACTGATGAGCTCATAATTATACTGTTATCTGCAACTGGGCACAGAACAATTATAATAAATCATTAAACCCTTGTAAACATATACCACAACTGTGTGTGTGTGTGTGTGTGTGTGTGTGTGTGTGTGTGTGTGTGCGCGCGCAAGTGTGCTTATATGAACCTGTGTATAGAATATGAATTCAGAACTTTTCTCAACTATGTCCTTTATTTTCTACTTTATTGTCATTTTTAAAGTATAGTGTCTCCTACTAAGCAAAGGAATTTGTAGGTCTTGTTAGGCTAATTAACCAATTGTCTTTAGAGATTTTTTTCCTCTCTTATCCTAGTGTCAGGTTTATACACCTGAGCTGCTGGTCTGGTCTTCCTTCTTTGGTACTACAGATCTGAACATGTAAACATTGCTCTTTAATGCACCCACTGCCAGAAAAAGCCCCTTCCGTACACTACTCATGAAGGAAGGAAATCTTTCAAAGATCGGAACTTTGCTCTTTAATGATTCCACTGCAAAGAAATCCAATGTGAACACTGAGTGATTTGGTAAGCCCCTTCTAAACACTGTTCATGGGGGAAGGAAGTCCTTCAGTGATCTTGGAAAATCCATAGAACACTCACTGAGTGGGAGTACTTGATGTAAGTGAAGAGCAGACTCTTCCCAAATAGTTTCTTCAACTTCAGGTACATGATAGACAAGAGGAAAGGTAAATGGATACCTGCTTGAGGAGTTCCTCACAGTTCTATGGAGACAACAAGAGCCATGTTTATTTTCAAACACAAACATTGAAATACATATAGAAGGATGAGGTCCATGGAAAAATCTGTTTAAAAACATCTTTTAGGGGAAATAAAGCTTCACCACTGGATTCACCCAAAATACAACCTGCAGAGGTGAGTTGTGCACAGTCCTCTGAAATTCATTGTCTAGCTAGGCTCGCACTTTGGTCCTGAGGAGCCTTGAGAGACTCCCCTCAAGAGAGTCCTGCTATGCCATGGAAGAATTATGGGGTCTCAAAAACTAAGCAGTTTGGAATCCTCACCTATCAAGCCCTTCCCAGATGGATCTGCCCAGGACACACCCTGCAGAGGTGAGTTAAGCATAGTCCCCTGAAATCCATTGCCTACCCCCTGGAAACCTTCTTCTGCCATGAGGGGTCTTGTGGTCCCCCCAAAGCATCCTGATTCCCTGGGTGGGCCTGTGGAGACCCCAAGAACTACCGGATTAGAACATTGTCCCAGCAAGCTTTTGGCAGTTGGTCTTAGTTCCGTTGTCTGGCCCGCAGCTCTCCCACTTTCCCAAAAAGTTCTACTGCAATCAAGATCGCCCAGCTAACACCAGGGAAAACCAGATGCCTAAAGGACAGCAGAAGAACACAACCATCAAGACCCTAGAGCAATATGGTACAACCAAAGTTAAGCTATTCTTTTCTAGCAAATTCTGAATGTCTGAATGAAAAAGAAGTACAAGAAAATGATCTTAAATCCAATTTTATAAGGATGATAGACACTTTTATTTTTTCTTTTTTCCCAATTTTTATTAGGTATTTACTTCATTTACGTTTTAAATGCTATCCCCAAAGTCCCCTATACCCCCCCGCTCCCCTACCCACCCGCTCCCCCTTCTTGGCTCTGGTGTTCCCCTGTACTGGGACATATAAAGTTTGCAAGACCAAGGGGCATCTCTTCCCAATGATGGCTGACTAGACCATCTTCTGCTACACATTCAGTTAGAGACATGAGCTTTCGGGGTGCTGGTTAGTTCATATTGTTGTTCCACCTATAGGGTTGCAGACCCCTTCAGCTCCTTGGGTACTTTCTCTAGCTCCTCCATTGGGGGCCCTGTGTTCCATCCAATAGCTGACTGTGAGCATTCACTTCTGTGTTTGCCAGGCACTGGCATAGCCTCATAAGAGACAGCTATATCAGGGTCCTTTCAGCAAAAGATAGAGACTTTTAAAGAGGAAGTGAATAAATATTGGACAATACATCCAAACAAGTAGAGGGATTGAAAGAGGAATTAAATACAATTAAAAACAAACAAACAAACAAACAACAGGAAAATACAACCAAACAGGTAAAGGAAATAAATAAAACTGACAAGTCCTTAAATTAAAATAAAAGCAATAAAGAATGCTGGGCAGTGGTGGTGCACAACTTTAATCCCAGCACTTGGGAGGCAGAGACAGACAGGCAGAGGCAGGCAGATTTCTGAGTTCAAGAGTGGTCTACAGAGTGAGTTCCAGGACTGCCAGAGCCATCTCTACAGAGAAACCCTGTCTCGAAAAACAAACAAACAAACAAAAACAAAAAAACAAAAAAAAAAACCTGAAGCAATCCTGGAGACAGAAAACTAGGGAAGAGTACAGAAACTACAGACATAAACAGCACTAATAAAATATCGGAGTTGGAAGAGAGAATCTCAGGCATAGATGATACCACAGAAGAAACTAATATATCAATCAAAGAAAATGAAAAATCTTTAAAAGTTTGTGAAATAAGACATCCAGGAAATTTGGGATATCATGAAAAGCCCAAGCCTAAAAATAAAAGGAAAAGAAGGAAAAGATTTCTAGCTCAAAGGCCCTGAAAACAACTTCAACAAAATCTTAGAAGAAAATTTCCCTAACCTAAAGAAATAGATGCCTATAAATGTGCAATAAGTTTACAGGAGACCAAACAGATTGAACCAGAAAAGAAAGTCCTCCTCCCACATAACAATCCAAACACTAAATATACAGAAAAAAAAAAAAAAAAAAAAAAAAAAAAGAATGATTTTTTTTATAGCTGCAAGGGAAAATGGTCAAGTAACATATAAAGACAGACCAATCAATCAGAATTACACTTGATTTCTCAACTGAGACTCTAAAAGCTAGAAGGGACTGAACAGATGCCTTGCAGACCCTCCAGACCACAGATGTCAGCCTAGACTACTATACCCAGCAAAACTTTCAATCACCATAGAGTAACCAACCAAGATATTCCATGACAAAACCAAATTTACACAATGTCTTTACACTAATCCAGTCCTACAGTGCCTACTAGAAATAAAACTCAAACTCAATGAGGTCAACTGAACTCAAGAAAATCAAAGAATACATCAAAGATATGCATCATCATCCAAGTGAAGCAGTGGTAGTTCAATATATGAAAATACATCAACGTTTTCCACCATATAAGCAAACTGAAAGAAAAATGTGTATGATGGTCTAGTCTATGTTCTAGCAAAACACTAGATGGAACTTGAGGAACTTTATGGTAGCAGTGGGAGAAGGACAGAGGGACCCAAAGAGAACAGGGACCTCATAGGAAGACCAACAGAGGCAACACTCCTTCATCTTAAAAGTCTTGTAGAGGTCAGGGACACAAACCACATACCTAAACACAAGAAAAGCAATATAGAGCAAGCCAATCAAGCCAACAGCCAACATCAAATTAAATTGAGAGAAACTTAAAGCAGTTCTACAAAAATTGAGGACTCCCTACCTCTTCATCCTAATACCTGAACTTCTAGCTAGAGGAATAAGACATTTAAAGGAGATCAATGGGATACAAATTGAAAAAGAAGAAGTCAAACTATTACTACTTTAAAATGATATGATAGTATTTATGTCCTGATGACAAGAAAGAAGTGGAAGAATAAACATAGAATATACAAGGAAGGTATGGCCTACCAATGACTGCCCCAAACTGAGACCTATTCCATGGGCAAGAACCAATCCTGCCCCAAACTGAGACCTATTCCATGGGCAAGAACCAATCCTTGACATCATTAATGATACTCTGCTATGCTTTCAGAGAGGAGCATAGCATAACTATCCTCTGAGAGGCTCCACATAGCAGCCAATGGGAAGAGATTAAGAAATCCACAGCAAAACACTAGATGGAACTTGGGGAACATTATGGTAGCAGTGGGAGAAGGACAGAGGGACCCAAAGAGAACAGGGACCTCATAGGAAGACCAACAGAGGCAACTAATCATTGGGTATTTCCAGAGCCTGAATCACCACCAAACAGAGGGAACATAGACTAGACCAAAGCCCCAAGCACATCTAGAGTATATGAGTAGCTTCGTCTTCATGTGGGTTGCCCAATAACTGGAGCAGGATGTTCCTGAATCTGTTGCCTGCCTGCATGTGAATCCAGTTCCCTGAAATGGTCTACCCATTCTGGCCTCGGTGATAGAAGATGTGCCTTGTCCTGCAGTGGCTTGATGGGTGGGGGTGGGGGATAGTGTTTGGAGCTAACACCTAGTGGGGGGCTTCCTCTTCCCAAAGGAGAAGGAGAGGGTGAAATGTGGGAAGTATCTTTGTGAGAGGGAAGAGAGGGGAGGCTGGTATTGAGATGTAAATTGAAGAAATAAGTATAATAAGAAACATTTTTGAGAGATGATTTTCCCCATTTTAGATGATAAAAAATGTGTATTCACCAGTCACTCACAGTGACTTTAGAATCAAACCATGGGATTCATAATATTTAAGGTCCAAAGAGATTTTTCAAGAGGTATATAATGTTTTGATTCATTACCTGAGTCTCCAAAAGGTTACGTCTCATTTCTTTGTATTTAGGGTGCAAGTCTACTTGGATGTGTGATGAATAGAAACCTCTCAATGTATCCTCAGAGAAAAATGGCTAAGGACCTACACCAATGAGTACATGAGTGAAAGATAACATTAACATTTGCATAGGTCTGCACATCATTCTTTCTGTTCATATTATTTCCACCAAGCACAGTGAGTTTACAATGATTTTTCAATAGAATACAGTGTTTAAAATGACTCACAGGAAATTAGAATGCTGGGTGGCAGAGGAATTTTAATTCAGCAACATGGCTGCTCTGGGAAGGGATCACATCCATAGATCTTGTAGGTCTGTGTAATCTGGTTGAAAAGATACACCTTTAATTCCTTTGGCTGGAGAAGTGTTTGAGGCAGAACAGCTGAGTTAAACAGCCATCCAGAGTTCAAAAAGAACTAGAACAGGTGATTTTATTCAACAATAAGCCTTCAAGATTGACAATTTTGTGTACACCTGTAATCCCAAACAAGGTTGGTAATGTTTGTTAATGTGTAAGAGGAAGCAGTCATGTTTGAAAGTGATTTCTAATTGAGGGGCAAAGTGATAAATTAGGGAAAGATTCAACAGAGTCAGAAATAGGATACACCAAACTGTGAACAGACCAGCACAGTGAATAGATGTAACTTAAGAGAGCAATACACACACACACACACACACACAGAGAGAGAGAGAGAGAGAGAGAGAGAGAGAGAGAGAGAAACAGACAGATAGACACAGACACAGACATAGACACAGACACAGAGAGAAAGAGACAGAGAGATACGGAGACAGAGAGACACGGAGACAGAGAGAGCAATTTTACTGGGATAGATTTACAGACAGGTTGCAGAGAGAACAAGCTAGACACAGGTGAAGACAGAACAAGCCAGAGAATTGTCAAGCAGAGCAATTCAATGAGAAGCTGGAGGAGTGCAGATTTAAATAGTCTGTGAGGAAATGAGTTTGAGCCAGCACAGCTGAGTTCAACAGCCACCTAGACTTCATAAAGAACTACAATAGGAGATTTTATTCAACAGTAAGCTGTCAACGTTGACAATTACATCAGGCAAATGTTACTTTGAGAGAGTCAGGCAGGGGGAAATCAGGTTATGAAAGAGAATATGGACTGACATAAACAACATTAAAGGTATTTTGAAAAATTACATAGAAACCTACTACCATAGAAGCGCCTCAAAATATAAACATATAAAAGGAGTTTAAATGATTTATCATACAACTGGGTGGAAACAACATGTTGACTAAGACATTATACAAATAAAATTCTCAGTACCAAGAATTGGTTATGTCTATTTGAGTTCTTCACCAAAAAGTTTCTATGGAAACTCCAAATATTTGAGATGATTTCCAATGCTATTTATTGCCCTGCAAATTTTTTCAATAACAACTCATTGCTGAAAACATACATCTTATATCATTGCACATGGATAAATAAAACCATTCTTTTGCTCAACTGGACCTTTTACTCCTAGAATTAATATTGCTGGAAGCTATTTTACAAACCACTAGAAGAGATGGCAACCACCAATCTCACCCAAGCTGTCTGCTTGGGGCTCTGGTCACTGGTAAAGGCGGATGTGGTAAGTTTGACTGCATGCACCCCCATGGTACCACTAGGCAGGCAGGCTGTGTGAAGCCACAGGATCCTGCTCCAGGGAGAGAAGGCAAAGACTGGGTTCCCCCAAAACTGCCTAGGCAGGCTTAGACTCTCTGGCACCACAGACACAGCTGGGTGCCACGGAAGAGCCAGTTCTGGGGTCCCTGGGCTGCATGGAAGCCAGGGTCATTAGGTTCTCAGTCTTGGAAACCTCAAACACCTCTGGATGTCTAGGAAGAGTTGAGAACAGAGTGAGGACCCACAGGCAGACTGGTCCAGGGCTGAGGGGTAAAGGGTAGGAGAGCACTCTGGCAGGTTACCACATGGACAAGAGTCCTTGTCTTGCCTGTTGGGTGGCTTTGTGGCAGTGGAAGCAGCTGGGATCTCAGGGAGGCTTCCTGGCAGGAGGTTAATCCTGTGGCTCTTGAAAGGAAGACCTACTTCATTGCTCCAGCAAGGTGGATCCCGATGAGAAGAGGCAATACATGGTTTTAAGGGGTTTATTGTAGAAAGGCAGAGAGAGGGAGAAAGTAGGGAAGTAGAGGCTGGCCATGGTCACATGGAGGAGGAGCAAGGAAGCAAGAGTTAGAGCAAGAGAATAGCAGAGAGAGGAGGGGGCAAACAGCCCCTTTCATAGTGGGCTGGGCCTACCTAGCTGTTGCCAGGTAACTGTGGGGAAGAGCATACCTGGTTGTTGCCAGGTAACGTGGGGGTGAGGTCCAGACAGAATACCAGGAGCTGAGGGCATTGCCTACATGAATGATTGCCACATACCTCTCTGCAGGGGGTTGGGAGTGGTGAGGAGAGGCTGTGGGAGACTGTAGCTATGACAGTCGCCAGGGGCCCAGGGGACAAGGCTGAGCACCTGCCTTCCCATGTAGGTAGAAATCAACACCTACCTGGTCACTGGGGTTCAAGGCCTGTGCTCAACAGGGTATCAGACTCTCTGTGCGTTGTTCACAGCTCCACAGTAGAGAGTACCTAATATAGTAACCTGCATGGAAATGTGAAGTCAAAGACCTTGCTACACTCATCACAAAGTAGGATTTCTTTACCACACCCCTTCCCCTAAGATGCAGATATCTGTATATAAAGAAGGCAGAAAGAGTGTAAGAGACAGAAGTGGCAGATGACCCCAAGAAAATGGTATTTTCCACAAATATCATTGCTGATCCACATATGATACACATATTTATAGAGATGGTGACAACAGGTCTTAGATCCGCACAAGTTCTCATCAAGGTATCAGCCTATAAAGGGGGAAGTGGGGAGAAAGCTCTCCACCTAGACAGGAACACATTTGAAACCCATAGTTTCCAGGAGAGGAAATAACAGTTTATTCAGTGAGTGTAACTAGCGATTTTGATACACAAATTGGTCTTCATGGTGATGGTGGTGGTAGAGGAAGAGGAGGAGGAAGTAGTACTGGAGGGAGGTAGTGGTTGTGGTAGTATGGTAGTATGTATGTATAGGTGAGTATGTGTGTGTATGTGTGTGTGTGTGT
>NC_034598.1:71910536-71915560 GCF_900095145.1 Mus pahari
AGTTAGTTGTTATTGTTGTCTCTGGAGCTTGTTCCTCCTGTGATTCAGTTAGCCTCTATCAGCAGTCCTGGGCGTCCAGTTTTCTCCTGAGTCTCAGTGGTAAGATTACTCTCTGCAGGGAAGCTCTCTTCTAGCGGGGAATGTGTACAGAGGGCTGGAGTTCAGATCTGCCTCCTTGCTGAAGATGTTGGCCCAAAACAGGGCCTGTCCCAGAAGATGTGTTGCCTTTGCAGATTATTCACTCACCTGTACAGACTAGCCACTGAGAGACCCTGGATACAATATGACTCTCTCACCTGCTGTGGCAGACAGAGCCCTCACAGGTGGCCACATTTCCTCTGGCAAGGAAGGTGCCCAAATTTCTGGAGCCCGAAATAGAGTCTGTCCCAGAAGTTAGGTTGCTTCTGTCTGTCCTGAAGCTGTGTAGCTTCTGTGGTCCACACTCTTGCCAGTGCAGAGTGGAGCCCAGAAGCTGCATCACTTCTCCAGGCCGCCCTCTAACCAGTAGTGGACTGGAGCAAAGATGCTTCTCCTTCTGGCTCAGGCCAGGAGATTGCTCCCGGGCGGACACACCTCCTTGGGCAGGAAAGGTGCTGGATGACTGGAACTAGAAAAGGGTTCCTTTTCAGAAGCTGCCCTCTCCCAGGCAGTGCACCTGAGGAAAGATCTTGTCTCATTTTCTAAGAGGTAGAAAAAACATAAATTTCAGTGGATATGGAGGAGGGAATGATTCAGGAGAAAATAGAGAAAACATATGTTCAAAATATATTACATAAATTTCTCAAGAAATAAGTAAAAGTATATAAATCAATTATCTTTCAAATAAATAAGATTAAAGAGATAAACATGTGAGAGTATATCTGTGTGTATATGTGTACATATTCAACTTATTTCATTATTTATTTTAAATACTAATTTTATTTTATAGTGTCAGAAGTGATCTTCTAAAAGCATTGACTGATTTTATACTGATTTTCTGTTTTCAGTTTCTTATAAACACATCTTTACTCCTCATGTTAATATAGACTCTGGAAAAATTATAAAACAGTCATTTAGAATATAGTTTTAGAAAATTGTTTTCAGTATTACAAAAGAATACACAGTGAGCCATTGCAAACACACTGGAATATCCATCAAATTTTTATTATTAATATTATCTGAAGATTATTCACATCACATCTACTGGCATTAAAAGGGACTAGACAATTAATAAAGTAAGTTTCTTCAATGAATTTTGATCAGGTCTACATAACCTTGGGGAAGACTATACTAGCATTCTATTAATAAAACCCCATTCTGCCATAACACAAAGCTTTTTGACCTCTGTACTTGGCAAGAAAGAGTAATTGGAACAGAAGAGCTACTGGGGAATTTATCCCTGAAAACAGGGCCTTTGTTATCAGCCAAGGGCATTGCAGTATTCATCCTTTTATCTCCACCATCATCATCATCACCACCTTCTCCTCCTCCTCCTCCTCCTCCTCCTCCTCCTCCTCCTCCTTCTTCTTCTTCTTCTTCTTCTTCTTTCTTCTTGGGTAATACAAAACAAGGCAAATAAATATCCCAACGCAATGAGAAGGCTGAATGTAAATCTCTAAGTCTTCAACTTTCTTGCAAAGTAGGTATTCCCGAAGTTTCCTGATGCCATCATTTAAGTAAGATGAAAAGTACTAATTCTAAGGTAATTCATAGTTCTTAGAAATGCAATTCTAAGAACTTAATTTCTGATTCACCTATTGATTCCACTCATGCTAAGTTTAGAATCATCCATTAGTAGCTGATTGAGAAATAAACCATGATAGCACTATTCTCTATATCACATTAATTAAATTGGACATCTGTTTACTAGTAAATAGCCTTGTCTTGTTATTGAATAAAGAATGTCTATGTAGTTATATTAGGTATATAACATTTAATCCAATTTCACTTTTTAAAACATATTTATTTCATCTTATGTGTATTATTGTATACATGCCTATATATTTGTATACCATGTGAGTGCCTATGCTCATACAGACTAGGAGTGGGTGTGGATTTCTTAGAAATAACATTATGGACTACTGCAAGTTGCTTTATGCATGCTTAGTATCAAACACAGATCCTTTGCAAGAACAGCAAATGCTTTTAATGGATGACCCATCCTTTTAGCCCCTCAATTTCTTTTTTTATGTACAAAATTCAGTATATATTCAGTAATATTTTGTTGTGTATCTCCTGGTATTTACATGTTGAAAATAGCAAGCATACCAAGAAAATTTCGACAAATATATGTGAATCTTTTTTCTTACAATATGACTGCTACACTGATGGTAAATGAACATCCTATATGTGGGTTCTAGGATGGCTGGGCAAGGTCATTTTTCACTTAATTAGTATATACAAAACAATTGTGACACAGGGTGTTCTTTAACTGTTAACAAAAATAGGAAAAGAGGTGTTATCGTTTTTAAAGTCACTAAACTCTATTTTCTGTCACATTTAGTTAACATACTGTCAATTTGTGGTAGAATTAGACTTTGGGGGAATGAGATGATGACAGAAATTAGAATAGCAGTTGGTGCTTGCTCAAGTAAGAATCTTTGAAGTCACTAAAATGACATTCCATAAATAGCTTTTTAAACCGAAGGAACAAGTAAATCTGAGATAAATCTTAAGTAAATGTAGTTAATTTTAGACCAGATTATATCTAAAAGATTCTCTATTTCTTTGTGATCTTATTTTGTATTACGTCTCATCAACGTGTATGACTAATTTATTTTTGTTACACTCCATATTTATCACGCCCATCCATCCTCTGACTGTTTCATATTCCATACCTACTCCTACCCCCTGTCTCCACGTGGATGTCCCCACCCCCCAACCCACCTGACCTCTAAATGCCCTGGGGCCTCCATTTTCTTGAGAGTCATCATCACTGAATGAACACAGTCTTGGTGGTCCTCTGCTCTATGTGTGTTGGGGGCCTCATATCAGCTGGTGTATGCTGCCTGGTTGGTGTTCCAGTATCTGAGAGATCTTGGGTATCCAGATAAGTTGAGACTGCTGGTCCTCCTACAGGGTTGCACTCCTCCTCAGCTTCTTTCAGCCTTCCCTAATTCAACAACAGGGATCCGCTGCTTTTGTCCATTTGTTGGATGCAAATGTCTGCATCTGACACTTTCAGCTGCTTGTTGGGTCTTCTGGAATGTGGTCATGCCTGGTCCCTTATTGTGAGCAATCCTTATCCTCAGTAATAGTGTCAAGTCTCAGAACATGCATGGTATGTACTCACTAATAAGCTGATATTAGCCAAAAAGTAGTACAGAGTACCCAAGACATAGTCCATAGAACTCAAAAAGTTCAACAAGCTGAAGTTCCCAAGTAAGGACACCTCAATCCCACTTTCTTCTTCTCAATAGGAGAAGAAAGTAATCACAAGTAGAGAGGGAAGGTGGGACCTGGGAGGGAGTGTACAGGGGTGGGTACTGGGAGGGAGAAGAGAAGCTGATCTGGTATTGGGTGAGGGAAAAGGACCGAAGGCATGAGGCCCAGAAGAAAGAATGGAAACAAGCAATCTACGGAGGTAGGAGTTTGGGGGAATGCACCAGAGACCTGGGAGGTGAGAGACTCTCAGGAATCAAAGGGAGGGACCTTAGATGAAATGTCTGACAGTAGAGAGAGGGAACTTATAGGACGCATCTCAAACAGTGTCTTTTCAATACACTTTATGGTTTCTGTATATTCTAAATACTCTAGGCCCACATTTATTTCCCCTACCATAGTGCAAACTCATTCCGCAACTGCACAAAGAATGTCAAATCACATGGACTCAGGTGTGAGTAAAGTAAGCATGGACAATATTAATGATATGCTTCTTCCTGTCTGGTCACCTGTAGCAGTGGTATAGTCCCATTAAAGGAATCAGGAACAATCACAATTTTCCACAGCAGAATATTACATACCTAGCAAAAGTGGCGATTAATTTCAGGCCATAAATAGTCCCTTATGGTATGAGGTTTCCTTGTCCATTAAACAGAGGTAATATGTTTTTATTATTACATTCAATCTAGATGGCAATGGCATCCTCTAAAAAACTATGCATGTGAATATTCACACATAAGTTACAACTTTAGAACTGTACCATCAAAATACCCAAGAGAACGGTTAAGAAATAGAATATTATATTACCTTTAGAATTACAAAGAATTGACATAAGAACAAATCTGAGAATGCTACAGGTCTCCCAAAGACAAGAAACTCTACTGGATTTTCTTTTATATATTTATTTATTTATTTATAATTATTTTCTTTATTTACATTTCAAATGCTATCCCGAAAGTTCCCTATACCCCACCCCCGCCCCTGCTCCCCTATCCACCCTCTCCTACTTCTTGGCCCTGGCCTTCCCCTGTGCTAGGTCATATAAAGTTTACAAGACCAAGGGGCCTCTCTTCCCAATGATGGCTGATTAGGCCATCTTCTGCTACATATGCATCTACAGACATGAGCTCAGGGGGTACTTTTTAGTTCATATTGTTGTTGCACTTACAGGGTTGCAGCCCCCTACAACTCCTTGGGTACTTTCTCTAGCTCCTCCATTGGGGGCCCTGTATTCCATCCAATAGCTGACTGTGAGCATTCACTTCTGTGTTTTCCAGGCACTGAAATAGCCTCACAAGTGGCCGCTTTATCAGGGTCCCTTCAGCAGAATCTTGCTGGCATGTGCATTAGTATCTGGGTTAGGTGGCTGATGATGGGATGGATTCCTGGATGGGGTAGTCTCTGGATAGCCCATCCTTTCATCTTAGCTCTAAATTTTGTCCTTTCATGGGTATTTTGTTCCTTATTCTAAGGAGGAATGAAGTATCCACACAATGGTCATCCTTCTTGATTTTCCTGTTTTTCAAAATGTATCTTGGGTATTCTAAGTTTCTGGGATAATATCCGCTTATCAGTGAGTGCATATCTAGTATCTTCTTTTGTGATTTGGTTACCTCACTAAGGATGATATCCTCCAGATACATCCATTTGCCCAAGAATTTCAT
>NC_034598.1:71917931-71963019 GCF_900095145.1 Mus pahari
ATCTTTGTGTGGTTTAGGTATCAGAGTAATTGTGGCTTCATATAATGAATTGGGTAGAGTACCTTCTGTTTCTATTTTGTGGAATACTTTGAGGAGATTTGGAATTAGGTCTTCTTTGAAAGTCTGATAGAATTCTGCACTAAACCCATCTGGTCCTGGGCTTTACTGGATTTTCAAATATACTTAATAAAACACTTGAGAGAGAAAGTATCTAAATGCTCTGAAGAAATCACCCCCCCCCAAAACTGAATTAAGCAGTACTCTGGGAATATGATCTTCCCTTCAGAAGATGGAAGCAGCTTCATGACTGTTGAGGATAGAATTTCAAACTTGGAAATGGGAAGACCTACTGAGCACTATTCACTCCAATTGCTACCTTTAAGAATTTCACAACGAAATCCTAATTGCATTCATTGTTACCGATTTCCTCTGGAAAAAGCATAGACCTGAGAAAGATACTAGTTATGTGGGTTTGGTTCACTTATCTGAAATCTGATGTAAGATTCCCACATCTAGGGTGATACAGAGATTGTCATAAAATCTTGGGATTCAAGTAGAACCAATTGATAAGGATTTCAAAATATTTTCTTTAAAAAAAACAAACAAAAAACAAAACAAAACAAAAAAACAAAAACAAAGCTGAGTAAAACTTTGCATGGGGAAATTATGCAAATAATTTTATAGCAGAGGGAATATTACTATAGTTTCTATTATTGTTTGTATTTATTCCTCCTCCTTGTCTGAATTGTAGAAAGCTTTGCCAGTTACTCAGTTTCCAGCATGCTTCTTGTGGGTTTTAACCATCTGATTACATTTGGCTATAGTATACAACATAGTATTTTGCATGCTAAGTCCAAGCTAATGTTACTCTATTATAACAAACATCTCATTTGAGATAAATTCAAACTGCCCATTAAAATTAAATTAAGACTCCTCTTTATTTATTGAAAATCTTAAAGCCTCAATTTACGGGACATTTTGGGAAAAAGAAATGGTTAGTCCTGAATGGTAATTTCTTGAGGTAATTCAGAGACTCTTTGATCATTGACCTAATGGATCATAAAAGTAAATACAGTATCTTTTTTTCCCAAATGCTTAGTTATTAGACTACTCCTAATATTCAAAAATAGGCAAACCTTGTCATTTAGTTCTACAGCAAAGTGGAATTAGGTAAACTGAATATGTTGGAAATAGCATTTTTGATCTTTTGAAAAAGAATAGCACTCCTATATTTGACAACAGTTTTAAAAAAGCTTATGATGTCACAACTGTTTTGCATATAAAGATTAAGTTGAACATGAATTTGGGTAGTCATTCCTGAAGCATTCATATTCTTTTTTTTTTTTTAACCCCAGCAATTCTAATTCATCTGTGCTTTAGTGACAGCTCAAATTCACAGCTACTTCTGAAATAGTAGCACTTGGAACATGATAGTCCCAATTGCAGGCACAGTGACAGTCACTGTAGCTACATCTACTGTTCTAAGTCAGTGGCTTTCCTAAAGTCAGTCAATAAGTCTCCCATCCAGAAGTGTGTGGAGGTGAAACTGAAGACTGTGAAGAATCTGAACAGATCCTGCTCTTTACTCCAAGTTTCTTATCATTAAACAATTGTCCTCTTTTTAATGAACTAAACATAACAATACAGTGCCAGTACAAATGAGGGAAAGAAGCATTCCACTCAGTGAAGTAGCCATTGCCAATGTGCCAGTGTAACTACACTCTCCAATGCTCCCATAAACAACCATAAGGAAACTCCAAATTCATGGAATCGAACAAAGCCACCACTAATTCCCAATTGTCTTTGGAGCCTTACCCCATGTCACACAATCCACTGTCTTACACTTGTTACATGAAAAACAAAGGATGTAGAAGCATATTCTCTAAGATAACAGTGATATCAAATTTTCATAATGAATGAAATAACAATCTTCATTCTGAGTTTTAATAGGCCAACCAAGATTCACTGCTACAAGTTTCAATGGACCTTTTGGGTTTATATTTGTCAGAAAGAAAGTCATGTGTATAAGATATCTGTAGGTACAAAAGGATACACCACAGCTAGTGTATAAGAAATGTACCAGAATTTCCAAATAAGACCTACTTCATATAACATTATAAACATTAAATAACATTATAAGGTTGATAATATTATATGTATTCAGGATATGAAACTGCAGTCAAATTATCTGTGATCTAGTCTCACTAAGAAATGTAAATATTAAGCAACTACTCATGCTGTGAATAAAGATTTAAACTAAATTTAATATATACATATTAATAAACTGTTCACACACAGTCTTCTTTTTTCTTTTTTAAAATTATTTTATTAGATATTTTCTTCATTTACATTTCAAATGCTATCCCAAAAGTCCCCTACACCCTCCCCTCGCCCTGTTCTCCTACCCACTCACTCCCACTTCTTGTCCCTGGCGTTCCCCTCTATGGGGCATATAAAGTTTGCAAGACCAAGGGGCCTCTCTTCCCAATAATGGCTGACTAGGCCATCTTCTGCTACATATGCAGCTAGCAACATGAGCTCTGGGAGTACTAGTTAGTTCATATTGTTGTTCCTCCTATAGGGTTGCAGACCTCTTCAGCTCCTTGGGTACTTTCTCTAGCTCCTCCATTGGAGGCCCTGTGTTCCATCCTATAGATGACTGTCACACACACAGTCTTAAGTGAATAAATAATTAACACTGGCCATTTGTTGATACCTTATAGAATTGTATTATGAAATCCTGAAAGAAATCTAGAAGGTGACATTTTACAAATGTATTTTAATGCTGAAATCTTAAAGAGTCATACACTGCTGATATCATCAGTATAATTTAGACATTAAACAATGTTCTTGATCTAGATTTTGGTTTCAGCTCCTATGCAGATAGATCTAAGGCACATGACCTTCACTCAGGGAATGAGTAAATAAGGGATGGCCTTACGCCCACACTGAACCAAATGGAAGAGAATTGGGCAGAGATTATCAAAGAGCAGTATTTTATGTCCCAATCCCCATGAAGCCCAGAGATCCAGCTAAAGTAGAAATTTCTGGTTGTGTCATGTGATACAGACTCAAGTGCTGTGGTACTCATACAGACCCATGTGGTATTTTGCTGAGGCAAATGTGGTGTTTGGAAAGAGTATAAATAAGACTCAACCGACAGTGATGGAGCACTTACATCTCTTCATTGCTCTACCATCTTTGCTAATCATCACTTCATTGAGCAAGACATTGATGAGAACACTTGGCATTCTGGCTGGTCCTGGTTACGCCTGCTAACTTGAACAGAAGCCTGGCAGTCACTGCTTGATCATTCTGTCATTGCTGACTCCTGTTTGGTGACACCTTTGAACTGGACTGCTGGTATACTGACAAATGGAGCTCATAGAGACAGGGGTGTGGGGAGGAGGTAAGGGATGTGGATGAGATGTAGGGTAGACTGGGAGGGGAATAAAATCTGGAGTATTAGAAAGAAAGAAAGAAAGAAAGAAAGAAAGAAAGAAAGAAAGAAAGAAAGAAAGAAAGAAAGAAAGAAAGAAAGAAAGATAGAAAACAAAGAACTACATCTCAACAGGTCCACATTGCTTGTCCTATTTACCATGTTTTCTCTTCTACCTGTGGACAGTGGGCTAGAAGAGGGATTGAAGTGTTTGAGAACCCTTATTAAAGTAGGTTTTTTTTTTCTAAAAATCTAAGCCTACACCCAATCAGAAGTAAAAGTAAGGTGTTGAAGGTCCCAAAACTAAGGCTTTGTGACTTCTAAGATATCTTTGGGAAAAAGGATCACTTGTCCTGGTACAATGAATGCAAAGAGATACTGGCATTCAATCACTGCAGTAAACCATACTTGATTATCTTATAAACACCTTATTGGTTGGTGCTGGGTTTCGTTTTGTGTAGCTTGGACAGGAGCTACATGATTCCCTGGGAGGCTCGTGTGCTAAGGGTTAGCATTCCCTCTTCAAAAACCCTATTAGTTTTCAAAATTATTCTTAATATTTATGAAGCACTTACTAACTTTACCACTATTAAGTGGCAGGAACCTTGACTTTATCAGTTTTGAACTGAAAAAGGTCACCAAAACTTTTTGTATTAAAATTTCATGTAGAAATGCAAAGGAAAGTTTCACCTCTATCAAGTACACTTTATTTCTTCGAATGCAACTAATTGTATTGGGTAAGCTTGGTAATAAAATCATCTTCTATTTGACTGTCTGTTTAGTCTAAATACTATCATGCTGCTAGCAAAGAGAAAACTAAGTAGAACTGAGTGAAAATAGATAATATTCTTCCACTGAAAAGCTCAATATTGTTATTAAATTAAATTCAAATTAGGGTCTACAAAGCAAAAAGGTCTTATTCCTGTCACCAAACCTTCATGAAAAGGCAAACTCCAAGTAATTTAAATAGTATTTGCAAATCTCAAGGTTATACACTGCTCATAAAATCCAATTAAATAAAATAAATACCAAATTCTAAGGAAATATTAAGAATTGAGTCTTTTCTATTTACTTGAGTAATGCCAAAGTTATTAGAGCATGTGTTTTCAACTATTCTTACCCAAGTAGTTCTTGAAGAAATTTGTAAAACTATATATTTCCATACACAATTTTAGCTTATTTTATGAATTTAACTCTGACCAAGGAAATGATACAATTGATAAACATTGACTTATGAGATGAGTTAGTCAGGAGACCGTAAGAAAATGAACAAACATGGAAGTGAAATGGTTCTCACTCTCACACACCTAACTTTAGTGCTCACTGGCCAGCATTTGTAAATGCATAAAATCTCATTTGTCACCATTTTAATTCATTGCACTATTTCAGATTAGCTCACATTTCGAGGTCAGTTTCTTGGATAGAAAGCACTCCTAAAACACGGTTTGATGACTAAATGTATATTTATTATAATTCTCTGGAACAAAAAATCAAAATTATTGATATTCTCCGATGATCTGCAAATGCTCAGGTTTTTTAAGAATTCAGAGTTTGTGTTAAAAATTACAACCCTGTATTGATAGAATTAATCAAGAGATATTGTTGTATGGTTTTAAAATTAATATTAACCATATAGAAAAGAATCTCTTTCCACCAGAGTTTTCCATATTGGTACAAACTTCACTTCTTACCAGATCTCTAACCTTCTGTCCCACACAGCTTCACAAACTGACACAAACTGTCTAGAAAAGAAGCAGACCTCATTTCACAGACACAATTTCTGCACATTTCTCTTGGCTCTCAGAATAATCCATTCATGCGGAAACCCTAAATCAACTTCTTCCTGGGTCTACAAATGACAAATGGCATCAGAGGAAAAGCATCTGCCCTCAGCTTCTGTCTATGTGACTCCTTACTTTCTGGAGTACTACACACGTCACTTTCATTGTTCTTGTGGGATTCTGATGTCTTTGTTCAGAAAACCTTATGAATTAGTTCTCTCTAGTTTTGGTGTCTTAGACTGTTGGGCCACTAAAAGAAAAAAAAAATAATTCAGTTTCATGCAAAATCAGAATTCTGTCTGCCTTATTTGCAGTTCTATTACTGTGACAAACCACCATGACCAAGGGGATATTTTAAAATAAGCATTTCATTTGGGTTATTGCTTTAAAGGGTTAGAGTCTATGATAGCTGACATAAAGTCATACAGGCAAGTATAGCTGACAACTCATATCTCTTACACAAGTAGAAGGCATGGAGAGACACTAAGGATGCCAGGAGTCTTTTAATACCTAGACACACCCACTAACAAAGCCATAGCTCTTAATCTCTCTCAAATAGTTCTACAGAGTTGAAACCAAATATTTAAACATATGAGCCTATAAGAAGCATTCTCTTTGAATCAGCACACTGTCATGAATACGGTAAAGATTATTTTATTTTTTTGTACAGTAAGCAACAAAGAACAAAACCAAGCATACACTTAGAAACTGTGCATCAATTTTAATGAGCATATGTGAATGCTATCTCTTATGTAAACATTTAAGTTATATTAATAAACTACTTTTATTTTAGTTATACACAATATGAGTTGTTTTAATTTTATATGTACTTATATCATAAATATAATTTTAACTTAAATATGTTAACTGGAATTCCCTGGCACATTTAAAAATAGTCATTGACATTCTAATTTCAAGATTGAAAATAAAGGAAAAAAATGTCTACTTCTGGAAATTCTATCAACATGGAAAGTGAAGTAAGACACAAGTGTAGATGGAGAGATTACAAATTTAAGTCATTTAAATAATATTGTAAAGTAAAAAAAAAACTACCAAAACCACAAGGTAATTTCAGAGTATCTAGTACAGATCCATGACAGAAGTTTCAGTCCCTGTAAGTGTGATTAATGTAGAAGAGGAATTTAAAATACTTAGAAACCAAGTATTAGATAAAATGAAATACCCACTATAGAATCAGAGAGCATGCTGTAATGCTGTGTGATATGGAAGGAAAGTTTCTTTTCATTTTGTACTCATCCAATTTCTTTACTTCTGAATGTAAGGCTATGTCTATACTTCCTAGTACTGGTAGATAGACATTATAGTTAAATACTGGTAGTCAACATTACTATCTTATTCTCAATTATTAAATAAATACTTATAACCAAATACTTGGAATGATAGCTTTTATAATGAGTTTTTAATCAAATCCAGTTTTAAGCCAGATACAACATGAAACAGAAACTGAGCCAAATCAGAGTCTGCAATTAGTCGCTGTCTTAGTCAGGGTTTCTATTCCTGCACAATCATCATGACCAAGAATCAAGTTGGGGAGGAAAGGGTTTATTCAGCTTACACTTTCATACTGCTGTTCATCACCAGAGGAAGTCAGGACTGGAATTCAAGAAAGTCAGAAAGCAGGAGCTAATGCAGAGGTCATGTGGTAGTGCTGCTTACTGGCTTGCTTCCCCTGGCTTGTTGAGCTTGCTTTCTTATAGAATCCCAGACTACCAGCCCAAGTATGGCACCACCCACAATGGGCCTTCCCGCACTTGATTACTAATTGAGAAAATGCCTTCCAGTTGGATCTCATGGAGGCATTTCTTCAAGGGAGGATCCTTTCTCTGTGATAACTCCAGCTTGTCAAGTTGACACACAAAAGCAGTCAGTACAACAGATCCCTTGTCAACTTGACACACAAACACATCACTATTAAACCTTAATCCCTATTCATCCCCAAGATATAAATAACTTTAAAAGTCCCACAGTCTTTACAAATTCTTACATATTAAAATCTCAATCCCTTTAAAATATCTAATATCTTTTAAAATTCAAAGTCTTTTTACAATTCAAAGTCTCTTACCTGTAGGTTCCACTAATATACTTTCAAGAGGGAAAAATATCAGGGCACAGTCACGATCAAGAGCAAAATCAAACTCTAACCATCCAATGTCTGGGATCCACTCATGAACTTCTGGCTTCTCCAAAGGGCTGCCATCACTTCTCCAGCTCTGCCCTCTGTAGCGCTCTAAGCTCATGTTGATCCACTTCACTGATGCTGCTGGTCTTTGTGATCATCCCATGATACTGGTATCTCCAATAAACTGGGGTCTTCTGCTGCAACTAGGCTTCACTAGCAGCCATTCATAGGCTCTCTCCATGGTTCCAAGTCTCAAATCCTTTGAATAAACCTTCAGTCCTGGGCTGTCAACTGGAGCTGAGGCTGCACCTTCACCAGTGGCCTTCCATGACCTCTCCCTGTGCCAAGCCTCTGCTGCTCTTCATGCCTTTAAAACCAGTACCACCTGGGTGATTCTTACACATTACCAAGTCCTGCTGCAGCACAAGTTATAATCTTGGCTATCTCAGGAACACAGCTTCTTTGTGCTCTCAGAAAATACTTCCCAGAAGATTTCACCTAAGTGATTCTTGTCTCTTCTTAATCACTGCTAAGTTCTTAGCTCCAGCTAGCAAGCATCAATTGTCCCTGTAACACAAAGGTTTCATTTTAGTAGTTCTGGCATCTTGTTAATCACAGTTGATTCTTCAGCCCCAGCTAACCAAAACCACAGAATCTATACAACCAAAACCAAACTAACTAACTTACTAACAAACAAAAACAAAAGCTCTGATAAGAAAGAGTTTTTAAGCATCCCTCTGAAATTTCCCAAGTCAGGCCTCCTTTTTTGGCACTATTCTCAACATTATCTTCCAAGCTCCTACAGAACATTCCAAAGAGTTCTTAACATCTAAATGGCTCTTCTACCACAAAGTTCCTTCCACATTTCTCCCCAAAACATGACCATGCTATCACAGGAATACCTCACTGTGCTGGTACCAATTTGTCTTAGTTAGGGTTTTTACTCCTGAGCAAAACATCATGACCAATAAGCTCCTTGGAGAGGAAAGGGTTTATTCAACTTACACTTCCACACTGCTGTTCATCACCAAAGGAAATCAGAACAGGAACTGAAGTCAGAAAGCAGGAACTGATCCAGAGGCCATAGAGGGATGTTACTTATTGGCTTTATTCCCCTGGCTTGCTCAGTTTGCTTTCTCACACCACCCACAATGGGGCCTCCCACCTTTGATCACTAATTGAAAACAAAACAAAACAAAAACAAAAACAAAAACAAAAACAAAAACAAAGCCTTCCAGCTAGATTTCATGGAGGCATTTCCTCAAGGGAGGCTCCTTTCTCAGGGATAACTCCAGCTTATGTCAAATTCTCTCTCTCTCTCTCTCTCTCTCTCTCTCTCTCTCTCTCTCTCTCTCTCNCACACACACACACACACACACACACACACACACACACACACACAAAACCAACCAGTACAAGTGGTATAGCTAGGTCTTCAGGTAGATCTATTTCCAGTTTTCTGAGAAATCTCCAGATGACTTTCCTGAGAGGTTGTACCAGATTGCCATCACACGAGAAAGGTGTGTGGAGGAGTGTTCCTCTTTCTCCCCATTCTTGCCAGCATGTGCTGTCACCTGAGGTTTTGATCTTAGCCATTCTGATTGGTATAAGGTGGAATCTCAGAGTCATTTTGATTTTCATTTTCCTGACCACTAAGGACTTTGAACATTTCTTTAAGTGCTTCACAGACACTTAAGATTCCTATAGTGTGAATTTGCTGTGTAATTCTATACCCCATTTTTTAAATTAGGTTGTTTAGTATTTTGGAATTTAGCTTCTTGAGTTCTTTATATTTTGGGGGATATTATTTCTCTATCATATGTGGAGTAGTAAAGTTATTTTCCCAATCTGTAGGTTGCCAATTTGTCCTATTGACTGTGTCTTTTGTTTTACATAAGCTTTTCAGTTTAGGTCCCATTTATCAATTCTTGGGTTTTTTTTAATTTTATTATTTTGTTTTATTAATTTTTATTTTTTAAAATGTATTTATTCTTTTACACTCCAGATTTTATCCCAGCCCCTGTCCACCCTCCAACTGTTCCAAATCCCATACCCCCTCCCAAACCCCTGTCTCCAGAAGGATGTCCCAACTCCACCAAACCTCACCCCACCTGACCTCTAAACTCTTTGGGAACTCCAGTTCTTGAGGGTAATGTGCGTCATCTCTGATTAAACACACAATCTTCAGTTCTCCTCTGTACATGTGTTGGGTGTCTTATATTAGCTGGTATGTGCTGCCTGTATGGTGGTTTACTGTTTGAGAGGGTTTGGGAGTCCAGATTAGTTGAGATTGCTGGTCCTCCTACAGGGTCACCCTTCTCCCCCACTGCTTTAAACATTTCCCTAATTCAACAACAAGGGTCAGTAGCTTCCATCCATTGGTTGGGTATAAATATCTACATCTGACTCTTTCAGCTGCTTGTTGGATCTTCAGGAGTGAGGTCATGCTAAGTACCATTTTGTGAGCATTCCATAGCATCAGTAATAGTATCAGGCCTTGGAACTAATCCTTGAGCTGGATCCCACTTTGGGCCTGTCTCTGAACCTTCTTTTCCTCAGGCTTCTCTCCATTTCTACCCCTGTAGTTCTTTCAGACAAGAACAATTATGGGTCAGAGTTTTGACTGTGGAATGGCAACCTCCTCCCTATTTGATGCCCTGTCTTCCTGGTGGAGGTGGACTTATAAGTTCCCTTTCCCTACTGTCTGACATTTCATCGAAGGTCCCTCCCTTTGATTCCTGGGGGTTTCTTACCTCACAGGTCTCTGAGTTCTTTTTAGGAAATTTCCCCCTTTCCAATTATTTCAAGGCCCTTTCCCCCTTTCTTTTCTATTGGATTCAGTTTATCTGGTTTTATGTTGAGGTACTTCATCCACTTGGACTTGAGCTTTGTGCAAAGTGATAAATATGGATCTAATTTCTTTTCACATACCTACTGCCAGCACCATCTATTGAAGATGCTTTCTTTTTTCCATTGTATATTTTGCCTTCCTTGTCACAAACCAAGTTTCTATAAGTGTGTGGTTTTATTTTTGGGTCTACACTTTTATTCCTTTGAAACAAGTTCAGCAAAGTGGCCAAATATAAAATTAACTCAAACAAATCTGCGACCTTCCTTTATACAAGTCTGAAATGGGTTGAGAAAAAAAATAAGGAAATGACATTCTTCACAATAGTCACAAATAGTATAAAATGTCTTGGGGTAACTCTAACCAAACAAGTGAAAGATCTTTATGACAAGAACTTCAATTCTCTCAAGAAAGAAATCGAAGACCTCAGAAAATGGAGAGATCTCCCATGCTTATAGATTGGTAGGATTAACATAGTAAAAAAATGCCATCCTACCAAAAGCAATCTATAGCTTCAATGCAATCCTCGTCAAAATTCCAACACAATTCTTCAAAGACATGGAAAGAGCAATTCTCAATTTCATATGGAAAAACAGAAAACCTAGGATAGCAAAAACAATTCTTAACAATAAAAGAACTTCTAGGGGAATAACCATTCCTGACCTGAAGCTATACTACACACCAATAGTGATAATAACTGCATGGTATTGGTACAGATAAACAAATTCTTGAAGTTAGTTTGATATCTGTACACTAGTTATCTTCTTATTGTAAATAATAGTGTAAGCTATATTCATTTTTCGTTGGTATAAAGAATATTCCAAACCAGTTTGATAATTACAGAAAAGCATGGTAGTTCTCAGTAGCTTTGTTGGATACATTCCGTTCTGAAACCTTTTAGATTAAGCGTTCCTACTCTTGGCCATTACAGGTGCATTAAATTTTAATTTGAATATATTAGTGTCCCTTTTACAAGTTGTAAATGTTTTCAAATTTACATTTAAATGACTAATCATTGCCACTACAGTTTGATTATCCAAATTACTGCAAATGCCCACTTTTCTTATCGTGTCAAATTTAAATAAACAGATAGGCCAATATACTGCCCAAATACATAAAAGCTAAGTTATTAGCAATGCATAAATACTGTGCTCCTTTAAAGAAAATAATTTCAAATGTCATACTTTTGTGTTATATAATTTTCACAAGGAAATTGGCAATCTTATTTAGGTTTAATTAAGTATATATTGATAGTGAGTGTTGTGCTACATTCAATAGTATATTAATTTTAATAACAATCACAATATGTTTTATTTTTAATTTCAAAGAAAAAAGTAGTGACCTCACTATTGTCATCTTACCTGATTCCTTGTACTTCATTTTGACCCAGCATCCTTTTGAAAGAAACTCATGCTTTATAAGGGTAAAAATAAAAGTCATAGCTGTTTTGTTCTACAGCTTTGCTGCCTGTGGTCTACTTGATGGATAAGTGGGCTTTCCTTATGCTAATTAAAAGCACAAGAGAAAGCATGCACTCACTCTTATTTGTTCTACCCATTAGGTAGTCTGATTGCTAGGCAGACAACACTGATCTTATGAAAATTTCTCTAATCAATGAACACATTTCCCCCTTTCAATATAGCAAACTGACAATATTGAGTGATGTAAGCTTCTGTTTAGTTTTATATTTAAAAAAAAATATTCTGGCCAATGTTGAAAGCCCAGAGTCAAATGTACTCATATTAAGGCATTATTTTCCTCCAGAATTTAAGTACTACAGCAGATGGTAGCATCTTTGAATCATTTCCAAATTATTTCACCAAAATGTAATTACATTATAATCCTATTACAGAGAAAAGCAAGCCATGAGGGCCATGTTTAAATTAAAAATCATATTCATACTAAATCACTAGGCATAATGATACTTCTACAACAGATGGCTGAGGCACTCTGATACTTTTAAATCAAAGTAAGTTCTTGTTTTAATATGAATGAATCTTTGGATTTTGAATTATGTGATGTTGGCATTAGAAATGATGCATTGTTCACCTTATCACTTTGTTAGGATAATCTTTTGATCTAACCAGAAATTTCCATTTAAATAAGACTCACATTTTAAAAAAAAACCTCATTTACAGATGAAATAATGATGCAATTTCCCTACATAGAGAAATATTTATTATTTTAATTAATTATTTGTATGTGGGGGTTGTAGTATGTGCATATAAGTTCAGGTGCTTGAGTTGGTCAGAGATGTTGGTTCCCCTGGAGCTGAAGTTAAAGGCAGTTGTGACCTGCCCAATGTGTGTGCTAGGAAATGAACTCCTGTTTTGTGAAAGAACAGCCCTTAACTACTGATGTGTCTTCCAACTTGCTTTTATAAAAATGGTATATTTCATAAATTACATTAAATTTTATTTTCATATGACTAGGTGTAAGAATATATCACAGAGAGCCACTGTCTCCTGCATCCTTCTATTTCATGTTACTAATGATAAAACTCTAAAATTGTCACCTATTTTCCACTCCCAGTGGCTACTTAAATATTCTTCTGCAGAGTACAGAGAATTAGTTTGTCTGTGTGAGTGATTTTTAGTGTAAGAACTTGAAAATATATGGAAAGGCTGTTGAAACACAGATTGCCAATTGTTACCCCAAAGATTTTTTTAAAGCATCTTATGCATACACTCTGTAAAGAATTTGTGTCTGCTTTTGAAAACAGTTAGTACTTTTATCAGTGTTAAAAATTGCAGTACATCCTTATGAAGTTTACATTTTGGGAATACTGTCTACTTGGGGTTATCCTTTTTTTTCTGTCATTCTGTAACAATTCATTAGTAGTCATCTGAGGACTTAGTACCACTTCAGTTTCTATAGTTTTATAATACAGAATGAATTTTTTTTAGTTCCCTTGCCTTTTCTATTTGGAGATTGAAGATTCATTTCTAGTATATTTTGAAATAAAGATTTCAGAAGTAACTAAGGAGATAGACATATTAGGCGAATCAAAACAATTATCTTGGAGAAAATAACTAGCTGCCTGCATGTCTTCCAGACATCACAAGTGGAAAAAATGAGTGAATCTCACAAAAGAACAGTTCTTTTTAATAAAGCACTGACTCCATTCAGCATAGCAGTTTGTCCTGACCCTGCTCCAGTTGCTGTGTTGGGGTTGTTTTGTCTGGTTGGTATTGCCCCACCCCTCCTCTATCTTCATTGGAAGCATAAGTGAAAATGAATAGAACAACTGTCTCCACACTTGAAGAAAAATATATCCATCTGGCTTTGTATTAAATGTGAGACTGAATCCTGCATAATTCAATGCTGTGGTCACACAATGCCTTCAACCTCAAAGTCTATACTGACAGTTGTATCTTGGGGGTAGTGAATATACACAATCTCGATCACTCAGAAGAAAAATGAGGATAAAATTAGGTTTCCACATATTTTCATGAAGAAAGTGCATAAAATTTATTTATAGGAATGAAACTACCTCCCCAGGCCAATTTTCTAATCCCAGTTGTAATGTTTAGGTTCTTTATAAACCTGTATTGCTTAATTACTTACGCCCTTAGAGAAATCATGCCAATGCTCGCTGCAGTTTAATTGACGTTGAAGAGTGGTGTTACTTGATAGCTTTAAAACATTATCAAGTTCCAGACTTTAATAGGCACAACATTTTAAATAAATACACACAATATAAATTAATCACTTCTCGCCAGCATATATAGGTCAGAAAAAAACATTTGAAATAGGATCTGGAAAAAACAAAAACTATCTTTAAGTTAAATAACTCTTTATTTTAATGGCAGAAAAAAAAAATACCTTGGCTTTGCTTATGCTTCCGTAAAAGTCTTTAACTGTGAAAAAAGGGCAAACTCTTGCCATACAAGGCCCCTGGCCAGCCATTTAAAACTTTAGTTTGTTGTTCTGAATCCAATCTTGTCACTTCATCAGAGGTAAAACATCTCTCTTGGATCTGGAGAACAGCTTTCTAGACTGAACCGGAGTGGTGAGGCTCTAGCCTGTTCTCATGACTTCTCCCTGAGTACTCAGAGGAGTCGCTCCACTGGTGGCTCTTGGTTCCGATGGCATTATCTAGTCCATCTGGGCTCTGCTTATCCTTTCTGCTCTCCATCTCCAGTCTGTTCCACTCAGTCGTGAAGCGTAGACTTAATTGCTTAATGATGTCTCTTTTCTTTGATATTAGAATTTGCCCTCCCAGCAGCTGCAATCTTTCTGAAATTTTAGCATTTACTTGGTCCAAGACAAGAGATCACTCTCTTTGGAAGACCGTAGCAAATTGCAAAATAATCAAATCCTGTATTTATACTATCATTAATATATTTTTTTTGCCAACTTGATGCCTAATTACAGTAACTAGTTAATAAAAACTCAATCTTTTCTATTGAAGCAAAACAGCTAATATAATAAGGCTGACACATCAGTTAATAAAGTCACCTGGCTAAAATCAACATTAAGAAATATAGAAAAACCTTGAAGCTAGAAAGGCACAAAATTAATAACATAAATATCATGATGAAGATCTAACAATTAAACAAAAGACAGTTATTTATCTACAAACTTACTGTGGAAAGAAATATAATACATTAACATATTGTGTTCTGTAGTCATCAAAGGCCTGTCTAATTTTGAATGTCAACATTGAAATAATATATTTTCCAGATACACTCAATTTCTGAAACATAATTTAACATAAAATTGATGGCTGAATGTCTGGAAGTCTACAAGATAAGCGGGCCATTGTGGGTATGGTGTGAAATCATGCTTCTGGTCAACTAAGATGGGTTATACATTTTTTTATTGATTATTCTGAACATAGAGTAATTCTGTGATATCACCATTCAAATATACTTTGACTCAACATAGAAATGAATTTCTGGTACTTGGGGTGCCTCCTCTTCCTTTCCAGAGGCTCATGTGTTAGCCATAGACCTGAGCTTGTGCTTTTGGGAAGAAGTATATAACCTGTGGAACATGGGACATCATATAAGAAAGTCGGTCATTCATGCAGGCTCTAGAATGAGATATTGTGTGAGTTTTTGTTGTTGTTTTAGTTTTGGGTTTGTTTTTGGGGGGGTGTTTTTTGATTGTTTTTATTTTCACTTTTCTTTCTGGATCTATGTGACTAGAGTGGCTTTTTCTGCCCCAAGATCCTTCCATAATTATGTGATGATTTAATACAGGTTGAAAGGCAGTGAGACCATGAGAACATGGATACAGTATCTGAAACCATGAGCTTATAATGATGTTCCATCTCTAAATTTGATTATCTTAGGTATTTTAACATAAAAGCTCAATATACACTAACGGAATATGGATACATAAAAATGAGATCATTGATCTGAATGTACCTGATAGCATGAATCAGACTAATTTGGAATTGGTTTGTAGGATAACTTTCCAAAGTTTATAGATGTGGGCTAGTGAGTACTTCATAATGTCAGGAGTGTGGCTTCCTGGATTCTGCTGAGGGCATAGGTGACCATAAGAGTGCAAGAAATGGGAGCAAAGCAGATTATGTTTACCAGGTTTCATGTGGAAAAATAAGTGAGTTTTTGGGAGATTAGACTAAAGCTACTTTTAAAAAATATTCTAGGAAATAACTAGAGTATAGTGTGACCAGCACATAAGTTGTAGAAGCAGTTTGTCTGTAAGATTCCACTTCAGGGGAGCACAGAGCTGGAAGCACTCACTGCTTTCAACAATTTTTTTTTTAAATAAAAATCTGGAGCAAAGGGAAATAGACTCTCTGTTTTGCAGAACCCTGTAAGAGTGTTGTTGCTAATAAGAATAGAGACATTAAAAAGGAACCAAGGGCGTCTTTCACCAGGATTACAAGATATATGTCAAGAGTGCTTTTTAGAAGTTTCTAAGATTCCACATATCTCCACAGGGTAAAAAAAAATGAAAACTGTTTCAGACCCTTGTTTGAGAAGAGATGTACCTGCCTGCAAACAGATGTCCAGAGAGTTGTGTCCCAAGATTGATTTCTCTATATCCTGGTAGCATGATAGTAAGAGGCCCCTTTGAGGCCAGGGTTCAAGTGTTCCTGAGCATATCTCCTATGGAAGCACAGACACCCTCCAGTTCTTGATACTTTGAATACAGAATGACAGAATACAAGTTTGTGAGGTCATGATGGTAACTTTAAGATTTTTAAAGAAATCCTGAAAATTCAACAAGTGTATATCTGGATTTGAGTCCCTGACAGGGAAATGCAAGAAGCTGTCAAAACAAGAGACTGAACAAGAAGTATTACAACCTCCGAGAAATGAAGCTGCAGGCAGGTGACAGAGCCACCCAAAGAGAAGCAATATAGGCCCTAGGTTAATGTGTCATTGGGACAGAAATAGCTATTAAGCTCCTTGTTGTTTAAATACTGTGTTCCCCAAATGCTGAGCCTGCAGATATTGGGTTTTGTTGGTGGTGGTAGCAGTGGGTTTTTTTTTTTATTTGTTTTGTTTTGTTTTTGTTTTTTTGGTGTTTGATGGTTTCTCTCATGGGTTTCATTCTTTTTTTTCCATGATTTATTCAGTTTTCCCTTGCTTTCTTTCTTTTTTCTTTCTTCTTTTCTTCTTTCTTTTTTCTTACTTAAATGAGGTTTACTCAGATTCCTTATATCATGGAAACATAATTCGTTCTTGGATATAAGATTTGGTAGCGGGGAATAAGAATAAAATTCAGTGTTTTGCATCTGGAATCACCATAAACGTACATGTGTCAAAAGGTTTGATTCTCAGGTTGACATTATTGTGAAGCCTTTTAACAAATGATGATCTAACAGATAGAGTTAATTCACTAGGTCGTGACCTTAAAGGACACATGGGAACCTTTGCTCAGTCCTATCTCTTTGGTTCCTTCCTCCTGTTATATAATAAGTTTTGTCCTGCATAGGTCCTCCATATCCTACTCTTCTGGCTCATCAAATAAAAGCAATAATAGAACTAATCATGCACTGGGGTACCCAAAATCATAAAACAAAATAAATGCTTTTCTTACTGAATTTATTATCACATTTTCTAAATTGGAAGACTCACTTCAAAATTGTGCCATGAACCAGCATGCTTCATTCATTTTTGTATACTTTGCCTAATAAATGCAGCAAGTATTTATAGAAAAGTAGATGAAGGTAAAAATACTCATAGGAAAAAATATGTTAATGATTTGATACCCTTTATCTCCAAATAATTGGGATATCTGAATTTAGCCATTGGAATTCATGTGTCTTTAGCAATAACAAAAATTAAATTCTTTTTATTGCAAATCTGAATACTTTCACAAAATAATCTATTTAAATGTTTTACTATTCATTCCCACCACCGTCATTAGTATAAATTGCCTCTATGTAGACTTTTCTCACACTGTTCAGTCATGATGCTAAAATGTATGAACTACATATTATCTGTAAAATGTCTTCAAGTTTTCACAGCTAAAGGTCTTTCCTTACTTATAGACCATGGAAAAGCATAAAGGAGAAAATCTGAAAGACAATAATTCTCATTATTTACAAGGAATTTTGGATTATATTTTAAGGGGTTGAAATGCTACACTCTTACTAAATTTTCATCCCAGATTTTTTCCATTTGGTTATCTTTATGCAGTATTTTGTATTGCCTTACACACAGGCACAAACTTAGAAAGAAATACTCTCCAAAGGATACTGGTACATTTCCAGTTTTTAATACCATTGTAAATGTTTCAAGAAAAGAAAGAAACAAGTGTAGCCGGTCAGTGTTAGGAACTTTGGCTCAAATGGCAAACATCTCAGTTTTAGGGGCTCATGTATTCACATCACGGACATGGTAGGACATTTGTAGATGTGTGTTAGGTAAATGGCAATAGTATAAAACACTAAGAATATGTACATTTTCTTCAGAATAAGTGCTTCATGGATGCACTTCGAACACTGTACAATCACTTATTTTGGAGTATATGCCTCATATTGTATTTACTCATTCTGTATGATAAGAATGCATTTTGAAGTTTTTCTGAAGACTCCCTGTTATATTTCAAAACTATTTTAAAATATACACAATTGGGTGAAATAAAAAGTCTCACTTTCTTTTTCTGACTCTCATATTAATAATTATATTAAAACAGTATAGTTTTCACTAATTTTTGCATATATTATGGCTATGATATAAAAGAATTTCTGTCTTCAGAGAAAATTTCATATTTTATCTATGATGTATGTCACTCAAAAACATCCTAATTGCTTCCACAGTAGAACTGGCTTGAGTACGTGATGGAAAATGGTTCCAAAATAACATTATGAGAGATGTTCAACAAAAGTAATAAATTGAGTTGTATATAAAATGTTATAAATAAGAATTTTGTTTAAGATGATAAAATAGAGATATATATTTAACCATTCAACTTTTTGTCCACATATGTACACTTTCAGAGAGTTTGTAGAGTCTAAGTACAGTGTGCAATAGGAGCCTTCAGAGATGAATGTCAAGTCTCTTCAGTAAAATCTTAAAAAGAGAATTATCACAGTTAAAGCAAACAAAGAGCAAACCAAACCAAACCAAAAAAAAAAAGTAATCAAGTTTTAGAGAATAAAACATGGTCTCTGGTAAAAAAAATGTGTATCACATGAGTATAAAAGTTATTTTCACCACTCCAATTCAAAAGCAGTCAGAAAAAGAAAAGGCCAATATAACAGGATGAGAAGATTTTAGAAACGTCATCTCACTGACAACCTATTGAGTGTCCTTCCCCATGAAAGATTTTGATGATCTTATTCTGCTGGAGAAAAGTATGACTTTCTCTGATAAGAAACAAAAACATATGTAACTGATAGTGACATATGTTGCCTCACATCATTGTTAACATTGTGAGAGGCAAGAGGTCATTTGGCACATTTCCCCTGCATGAACTCTGCAGTTTTCCACCTTCTGCAGTAATGGAACCTTCTTCAGTCTGTGTCTATCAGCATCTAAAATAGGAGTGCCACCTCCCTGGTTACCCATGATGAACAAACAAGACATACAAAAACAAATCTTGCCATTTTAGCTTAGAGAAAGAAAATCAGTTGTAATTTATTTTGTCCTAATTTATTCTATCTTGTTGATGCAGTAAGCCATGTAGGTACTGATATCATAATTAGGAGTAATACATAAAAGAATGTTAGTGACCTGCAAGATTCATATCAGGTACATAATGAAGAGGCTTCATCAGAGTCATCAAAAATCTATATTTGGAGATAAATTTTATAATACAAGTATAGAAATACGTCATATAAATGAGTCACTTAGAAACATTTCCAGTTTCACACAATGCAAATATTAAATAAGAAGAGAAATGTTATATACAAAGGTTTTCTATCGTTCATTCAGGTTTATGAGCTCTATTTAGATATTCATTAAATTATAGGGTATGTAGGGAACACAAAAGCTTCACATACTCCTTTTCTATCTACTTTCAATGTTATCATTAAGAATAAATATTAAAAGAATGACACCGTGATAGCTAAAATAATTACTTGGGAATGTGGTATATTAGGACAAAGAAAATGGACTTTTGACTCTTCCAGTCATAAATTAGAGCTATCTTTACAAGGATCTGTGCCTAGAGAAAATTCAACAGCACATTCTTACTGTTCAGGGTGAAAGGAAGAATTCTGAGAAACAAGTTGTTTACATATAGGAATTTATAAAAGAATAATCATAACCTATCAGGAAATATCTACCATGATGCCAACATACTCAACATTTACTCTAAGAAGAATAAGTTATGGCATGAAGAAAAGGATGTATATTAAATACCTTTATAAAAACTAGAACAAGTGAAAAGTCAGTTATTTCTATAAACATTTTATTATTTTAACCACTGGACATTGACCATTTTATCAATGGTCAACCAGAAGTATGAATCAATGATAGAAAGAGAATACACATTTTTTTTCTCACAATTTGGGAATTATTTCTGAAAAATTAGATGAAAATCCTTTTTAGGTAGGGCCTGGTCATGACCCAGTGAATTATAAAATAAACAAGAACTGTGCATGAAATAGATTGTTCACAAGGTCATTTTATACTCTAGATATAGCTTGTTATTTTTTCCCATGGGGTATATGCGATCATGAGGAGAAAAGTGTTTTAGCATTAAAATAACCTTCACAAAGATATCCCATCTAAAGAATAATAATGTCTTCCCTAATGTGTTCACTGAATGAACAAACTGCTATACCTTCACCTATTTAAACTCTTTAAGGCACAGAACTACAACTTTTCTCAGACCTTTCTAAAATTATACCACAGGGCCAAGTATCACACTGTCTCCATATGGCTATAAAGGTGTGCATATAAAAATTCTCTCATTCCCTAAGCCTCATGCTTTTCTTTCGGCTAAGGGCCATCTAGACACATGCACACTTACCTACATAAAAATGGCCACATACCTAATCTATGAACATCTGTCCAACAAGACTCCATTTACAAAATGACTCTTTTATTAGTCCAGAATGTGGGAATTCAAGTTCCAAATTCTAATTGCATTTCTGTTCTACCTGTTTCTTCCTATTTGTTTCCCCTGTTCTGTTGATCCAAAGAGTATGTACTTGGTCTCTCAGAAACTAACAAAAATCTTAAACCACTCTCCTCAGCAGAGTTGAAGTGAGAGTCTTTTAAATACATGGCTATGTTCATTTTATTGCCTATAAAACCGCCGCTCTTTCTTCATTCCCAGTGGCCCTTCTCTTCCAACCAGGTAACACGTTTGTTGATTGTATAATATCCTTGCCAAACTTAAGTTAAGCATTCTTCCACGCTTCTGCTTAGAGAATAGAGGGGTAAGGTAAGAGTCCCAGGGCAGTTAGGGAACATTCTTAATGGAAACCAGGCTTGTGAAACAGAATCCAGAAAGTTTAATGCCCTTTGTAGGGGTCCTGATCCTAAAACTTCAATGTTTACCATGTCCTCTCCACATTTGAAGATAAAATTTAGAACTTAAGAGAGAGGAAAGTTGGTTTGCAAATTCATTCAAATAGTCCCTACCTATGGAATCTAGGTCTATTATTCTTTTTACTATGGCAATATCTGCATGTATCTGAGGTATATGGAAAGCTTTAATATCCTACAAATAATTCCCTGAACCTTTTAACATTATGGTTTCACTTTCTCTATAAAGAAGAAAGTAAATTAATCCTTTTGCACTTAGGTGCAATTTTCAAATAAAATTATAATGGCTTTTGCTTTTAAGTGATTTGAAACAATGCATTACTCTAATCTATCAGACTTAAATGAGTAAATGTGCTGGTAATTCTTGTCTGATGGAGAAATGCTTAGGAGATTAGGATAGCACTACCATATTCTTGATTTGAAAGTTTTTCTATAGAAGATTAAAGGACAAAGTCTGCTAACATAGGAATTTTTCCTCTGCTTCTTGTCTACCAAAGATAAACTGCTTTGTTGTCCTCAAATTTCCCACCATGGTGGACTGAATCCACCAAAATGCAGATTCCATAAAAGCAAGTAAATAAATCTTTCCTCCCTGAACTGATAAGCTGTGATATTGTTTCTAAAGTGACAGAAAATGAACAAAGCATGGAAAATTAGCATTAGAAAAGTAGGATCATCACTGTGACGTTACATAATAAAGCAGTTAAGAAATGGTTGGAAAGACTGGGGCACTTTACTTATACATACTACACTTGCTGTGGATCAAGACAAACTGATTTCAAGCTCTTACCATATAGGAAAAAAGTTGAGCATGTGCAGACTTGAACAGCAAGTACATTAGAGGCACTGATGGCACTTGCTGGCTATTAGCTTAGCTTGAGGATTACAAAGAGACTCTGTCTTAAGGGAATGAGGTAAAGAGAGATGAATCTGGACATTGGGCATCATCTGTATGGTGCTGGGCTTTATACATTATAAATGCAAGAGTTATTGGCATATGGAGGCTTCCAACTATTTTTTTTCAAAAAAAATAAAGACTGAGAGAGTAAGCTATATATGACAAAGTTAGAGTTACTTTTTTTTTTTTTTTTTTATTTTTTTGAGACACAGTTTCTCTGTATAGCCCTGGCTGTCCTGGAACTCACTTTGTAGACCAGGCTGGCCTCGAACTCAAAAATCTGCCTGCCTCTGCTTCTATAGGTAGCCCTTGAAAGGGTGGTATTAAGCTCTAGATATATAGGAGAAACTCCAGAAATTTGGAATTGCTAAGAATGTTCAATATATGTTAGCAAAAGAAGCAGTCTTTAGAGACAGCTCATTAAAGAAGCCATGTTTTACAACCAGGCAGAATATGAGATTGGGTCTTCCCAAGACTGTAACACTCCAATCATGCCACTTGTATTTTAGTTTCATAATTTATCATTTTTTTAGGAAATTATATTGCTCTGAGCAATATAATGAGCCCCTGTTCCTGTCCTATTTTTTCCATTTTTTCATTTAATCTTTTATTTTCATAGTCAAGATTTTATCCCCCTCCCTATCCGTTCACCCTCTGACTATTCCATATTCCATACCTCCTCCCCCATCTCCACAAGGACCATTTATCCTTTCTACATACACATTCTTCCTTTTTGAAATGTAAATGTTCACTATGCACCCATGTGTCTTGAAATATATAAGACTAAGGGAACTCCTAGAGATGGATTAAATTTATTGTTGATTATGAAACTTATATGAGCCTTTGGCTGATCATGGCTAGAATGTTATGGCTTCAATATATGTACTTGGGTTCCAAGTTAACAAAGTGTAGGATCATGGTGGTTATTCTTGATCTTAATCCTACTTAGATTGAAATAAATATCACAGGTTTTTAACCATACATTGGGCTGGTCTATGAGAGTTTTTCTAGAAAAGATTATAGCATAGGGAGAAGATCAGCACTGAGAGTGAGCCACAGTAGCCATGAGGCTATGAACCTGAATGAGATGAAATGGGAAAGGAAGAAAGACTACTAACACAGTGATTCTCTGTCCTCCCTGATCACTAGAAAGTAAGCTGCTCTACTCCATCACATTCTCCGTCAATCTTCGAATGTCAGACTAAAACTTCTAGAACCATAAACCAAACTACTCTTTAGAGTAGTTCTATTGGGCATTTGGCATAACGATATAAAACCTGTCACAAAAGGTTAAAGCAAACAGGATGGTAAAGGTCAAAGTGAACAGATTTGGCTGTATTGAGAGCATCGTTACCAGGGCTGCCATCTCATCTGCATCTGACAAAGTGGAGATTGTTGCCATCAATGACCCCTTTATTGACCACAACTATATGGTCTACATGTTCCAATATGACTACTCATGGCAATGTCCACGGCACAGTCAAGGATGAGAATAGGGAGCTTGTCAGCAACAAGAAGTGCATCAGAATCTTCCAGGAGTAATATACTGCTAACACCAAATAGGATGATGCTGGTGTTGAGTATGTCATGGAATCTACTAGTGTCTTCCTCACCATGAAGAAGTACAGGCCCCGTTCGAAGGGTTGGGCCAAAAGGTATATCATCCCCGCTCCTTTCATGATGCCCTCATGTTTGTCATGGGTGTAGATCATAGGGATGTATGACAACTTGCTCAAGATTTTCAGCAATGTTTCCTGCACCACCAGCTGCTCAGACACCCCTGACTAAGGTCATTCATGACAATTTTGCCATTGTGGAAAGGTTTATGACCACAGTTCATGCCATCATTGCCACTCAGATGTGGATGCTTTCTCTGAAAAGCTATTGTATGATGGCTGAGGAGTGCGCAGAGCATCATCCCTACATCCACTGCTGCTGCCAAGGCTATGGGTCAGGTCATCCCAGAGCTGAAAGGGAAGTTCAACTGCACAGTCTTCTGCATTCTTATCCTCAATGTCATGGATCTGGCATGCTGAATGGAGAAAACTGCCAAGTATGATGACATCTAGAAAGTAGAAAAGTAGGCATCGGATGGCCCACTAAGGGGCATCTTAGGCTACACTGAGGACTAGATTGTCTGCTTTGACTTTAACAGTGACTTCCACTCCTCCACCTTTAATCCTGAAACTGGCATTGCTCTCAATGACAAATTTGTATAACTCATTTCCTGGTATGCCAGTGACTATATATGCAGCAACAGGGTGGAGGATCTTATAATCTATATGGCCTCCAAGGAAGAAGCAGCTCTTGACCACTCACCCCAGCAAGGTTACAATAACAAGAGAGGTCCCTAGACATATTCAGACCCTGGTACTGAATGCCACCCTCACAGTTTCCATTGCAGACCCCTATAATAACAGGAGGGCCTAGGGAGCCCAACTCTCTTTAATACCATTAATAAAGATCACTACATCTACAAGAGAGAGAAAGAGAAAGAGAGAGAGAGAGAGAGAGAGAGAGAGAGAGAGAGAGAGAGAGAGAGAGAGAGAGATTATATACCACAGATAGATTCAATATTGAGATGAAACCAAGATAAGACATCCTAAGTTTGAACATGATCAAGGATGATGTGTTTCAACTGTAGTGATGTTTCTAGCTCTTAGAATTGACTTCTATTAAGTTCATACATCTTAAACATTCTGAAGCACAAGAACATACATCTGAATATAAAATATGAAAAATAATACCAGAACTCAGTCTGTGACAATTATTAGATGATACCTACTGCTACAGCTTTTGTTCCAGCAAGGTATTAGTTACTTTTCCATTGATGTGAACATGTCACAAAAGTGGCACATTATAAAGTATATTAGCCTTTAAAGTTTCAGAGAGTGAGTCCATGACCATCCTGATAGAGAGCATGGGAGCTGGAAGTCAGGTTTGTTGCACATACACACACATACACACACACACACACACACACACACACACACACACACATATATATATATATATATATATATATATATATATATATATATATATATATATACAGTGCAAAAGTGGAAGAATAAAACAAAGTGCCATAGTAGAAAGGGAGAAGATTATCATAGAAAACTTATTTGTATTCGACCCTCTCCTGCCCCTGCCTGTCAGCTGCAAATGTCTTTAAAATGCTACTTAGTGGGCAGCCACAATATCCTTACAAAAGAGTAGAATGTTTTGAATGTACATCTGTTTGTTGAGTCACCCAAGGTGATATCTATCATTTGCTTGGATCAATGGTTAGTAAATACATGATTTTCCAAATGTATTTTCAGGAATAGTAATATACCACAGTCTAGCAAACTTTAGTTAACATTATTATAAATTTAATAATAACAAATGGAATTCTTGTTAAGGTTGAGAATTCTTTCACAAGCCCATCAAATAGAGCAAACTTTAAGAACTGAAAGATCATATATGCCTCTCAGGAAAGTTCATAATTTCCCTGCATCCTTTCTAGTTAAATAATGATCTATTGGCAGTGATCGCAACTTGAACTTCATCTTCTTTTAATATTTTATCAGGTAAGAGGAAAATTTTTCAGTTTTTTTCCTGTCATATCTGAATTTTGTTTTGAGTATTATTAATATTTAAACTGTTCACAAGCAGTTTGTGTTGAAGCACATTGAAGCAGCAGTGTTATTTTTTTTTAATATGTTGTGCAACTCAGATTAAGAACCAAATAACTGAAAACATATTTCTGGCATTATTTTTAGTTTTAAATCCCACTAATGTTTTTAACTCCTCTCTCTGTATCTCTGTCTCTGTCTCTGTCTCTGTGTGTGTGTGTGTGTATGTGTGTGTGTGTGTGTGTATGTGTGTATGTGTGTGTGTGTGCATGTGTATTGTGTATACTGTTGTGCGTGAGTATATGTAGTTGCATCTTATGGCACTCTTGTGGAGGATAGGAGACAACACTGAATGTCTTTCTTTTCCTTCCACTTTCTTAGAGACAGTTGTTAGCCATTGCATAGTCAGGGTATCTAGTCCTTGAAGTTCCAGTGGTTCTCCTGCTTCAGATTCACAGCTGGCTACAGTAGCCATGGGAGTACAAATGCATATAATCCACCATTTTGTTTGTGAATTTTGAGGATTCAATTCAGGCTTTCCCAGCTACACCACAATTATTTTACTTACTTCTGTCTGTTAAGAAATTGGTAGTTACTTCCCAAAAGCAATAAAAACAATCATTCCAGCTGTTGATTATAGAAAATTCTAAAATTAGTAAGTACATGGGCTTTAAAGTACATATTTTTAAAAGTTAAAAGTATGACATTTATTCAAGTTTAAAATGAATAACTGTTATATACTTTTCAATTAAGTAATTCGCAAGGTCATCTAAGATGATAGTCTAATTAAAAGTACAATTTAGCAATCAAAGGTTCATATTAGCCAGTCTGGAGACTTGAATAAAATGACTTTGTTAATAGGGACAATGCTCATTAATATTCTGAGGCCACAGTATTAGAATTATCTTTTACACTACAAAAGATAATTACACAACACAAGAGTGTAAAATTACAAATTATAGTAACAGTAATAATGTTCTTTCTTCTTTTAATAGAACAGCAAATGTCTTTATTACAAGAACTATAAAGGATGGTTTATTTGCCTTTCTGGGCTTTGATCTTCCACAGATAGAACTCCAGCTCTTTACCTTCGAGCACATAGCCATCTACTCTGCCACACAGACCTGGTCTTGAGGCAATCACGTGAGAGGCTTGCCCTGCTGGAACTGCTCCTCCAGAATATTGTTGATTTAGGCATTCTTTTTCCTTTTGTGGTATTTCTTTTGAATTTTCTTTGACCATTTTTTGTTTAATATCTCCTCCTCTTCTGGGTATATACCCAGGATTGGTATTGCTGGATCTTCCAGTACAACTATGTCCAATTTTCTGAGGAACCACCAAACTGATTTTCAGAGTGGTTGTATTGGACATAGTTCTACCGGAAGATCCAGCAATACCACTCCTGGGCATATACCCAGAAGATGCTCCAACATGTAATAAGGACGTATGTTTCACTATGTTCATAGCAGCCTTACTTATAATAGCCAGAAGCTAGAAAGAACCCAGATGTCCCTCAGTTGAGGAATGGACACAGAAAATGTGGTACATTTACACAATGGGGTACTATACAGCTATTAAAAACAATGAATTTATGAAATTCTTAGACAAATGGATGGATCTGGAGGATATCATCCTAAGTGAGGTAATCCAATCACAAAAGAACACACATGATATGCACTCACTGATAAGTAGATATTAGCCCAGAAGCTCAGAATCCTTTCTAGAAGGGGGAACAAAATACACATGGAAAGAGTTACAGAGACAAAGTGCAGAGCAGAGACTGAAGGAGTGACCATCCAGAGACTGCCCCACCTGGAGATCCATCCCATAAATAACCACCAAACCCAGATACTATGGCAGATGCCAACAAGAGCTTGCAGACAGGAGCCTGATATAGCTGCCTCCTGGGGGGTTCTGCCAGTGCCTTACAAATACAGAAGTGGATACTCACAATCACCCATTGGTCGGAGCACAAGGTTCCCAATGAAGGAGCTAGAGAAAGTAGCCAAGGAGCTGAAGGGGTTTGAAGCTCCATAGGATGAACAACAATATGAACTAACCAGTATCTCCAGAGCTCCCTAGGACCACTAAGCAAAGAAAACACATGGCGGAACTCATGGCTCTAGCTGCACATGTAGCAGAGGATGGCCTAGTCAGTCATCAATGGGAGTAGAGGCCCTAGGTCCTGTGAAGGTTCTATGCCCCAGTATAGGGGAATGCCATGACCAGGAATGGGAGTGGGTGAGTTGGGGAACAGGAGATGGGGGCAGGGGATAGGGGATTTCCAAAGAGGAAACCAGGAAAGGGGATTTGAAATATAAATAAAGAAAATATCTAATAAAAAATTTGAATTTAAAAATGTTTGTTTAACTACTCCTTTTTATACTAATGAATATTTTAAGAAGTTCATGTTTTTTATTTTCTGTAGAAAGGCAAAGCACCACAATTTCTTTTTTCAAAAAAAAAAAGAAAAATCTCTCCCTCCTCAAGAGTCAGCTTGGCCTCCTTCTTGTGGCCCAGGGGCAGTGCATAGTAGGACTCATACCACTGCCAGTATGGTGTGCTGTCTATAAGCACAATGCAGTCCTTCACCAGGGTCTTGGTGCGGACAAGCTCATTACTGGATGCATTGTAGACAGCATCGTGATATTTGTTTTTCAAGTACAACACTCAGAACCCCAGGAATTGTTCCCCACATCCATTCTCAGGGCACGGTACTTCTTATTGCCTCTTCCAACTCGGAATGTGTGTATGTGGCAAGGGCTAATCTTAGTGTTGGCAGTAAGCTGTCCCAGCTCATAGTTCTAATTCTTGTGGTAGGGTTTTCTCTTAGCCCCGGTGTTGCAGCGCTTGTGCCAGTTGTCCTGAGAGATGCCCATCGCTTGGCAATGGCTGGAAAGAGGGTAATAAGTGTCTAATCAAATAGTAAATGGTACATAGGTGCTTTCTTCTGTATAATTTGTTGTGAATCTGGTAAAAAAAAAAAAAAAAAAAAAAAAAAAAAAAAAAAAAAAAAAAAAAAAACTACTTAAAACCCGAACAACAAAAATATCACTCATCTTCGTTACGTGAAATTCTGATTTTTTTTTTTTTATTTTTTAGAACTGAAAGAGAAGGCCTGTAAAGAAAAATTGACACTAGATTAATAAAATCATTGAGTATTCTTTCTCTTTTAAAGTTAATTGAGCCTGTAAGAGCAAGCTGATTTGCTATAGTTACAACCACAACGATTTTTGCTAAGCAATTGGTCCTGGTTTTAAGAAGGTATAGACTTAGGTGTGTTAGTGTATTCCTGTAATCATAAGCAACTAGAGACTAAGGAAGGAGATCATTAGTTTGAAGCCAGTGTAGTCAACGGAGCAAGATTAACTCAAAACTACATCCAAGGCAGTACAATGAAAATAGTCGAATAAAAAAGGCCTAGTTCGCTTTATTTATTGACACAGATTGATCAGGGTAGCCATTGGTCTGACTCCCAAATCAAAATTATTCAGTACTAACTTGTAATACCCAAATATGAGATTCAAGATCCGTAGAAAAGAAAGCCATGCCTTCAACATTATGGTACCATTTCAGGAAACTTTTTTTTTCATGTTATATTCTGTTCTTGTTCCAATGAAGGACCATTTCACAAAATTACATCACCAGCCTCTGCATAATAATAGGACAAATCAGTTAGACACAAGCATAAGTGGATGGATGTATAATATGTACATATTTTGGAATATGCTGTCTTCTACGTGAATATTATTATTTGTTGAATAAATATTTTGTACCTAATTATTTTCTGAATGTATCTAATAAGATATTTTAATATTCTCTCCTTCAGTAAGGTATAGTTAGAAGATTAGAAGAAAATTTGAGATTGCATGTAGTAATTTGAACTGAAGAATAATGCTGTGTTAAAATAAGACTCTAAGCTAAATATTTCCATATTAATAATAAAATGTATTTTCTACATAATTACATGAAATATTTTAAAACTCATTTATCTCAAACTCATAATTAAGGATTTTATACTATTAAATTTCATGGTCATCCAAACTTGTTAATAAAATCTGGAGTGGAAAAATTCCACAGTCAAATAATTAGCCTTAATCTACACTTTTAGTGCTAGATGAACAATTCTACAGATGAGGAGAGGTTATTTTTTGCTATCTTATTTTGCCTTTTACAAGAATTGTGGGTGTTGATTTCTTTGGAAAATATCTGGCTAGCCAATGATTTCAGTTTAAGAAATCTCATCCAATAATACTACAAATGAATAAAATTCTGCTGGCAGAATTCACAGTAGAAGAAAGAAAACTCATAAGGGTGAATGGTTTTCATTTCAAATGATGTATTCATAAAAAATAGCATTGAAAACTAAACTCTGCAAGGGAAAATAAAAAATTTAAAAAATGAAAGAGTTAGTAACTAAAATTTTGATGTAGATATGCCCTTATCTAGTTGCCAACATATGCAAATGCCATTTGATTTATTTCACTTGGATAATGCCCACAGATCAATTTGAAATGTAATATTTTCTCTTAACAATATAAGTGGGATGGATTTGTAATTTAGGTAATAATTCAGTGGACATTATTGTATGTAATCTTGGCAACCCATATCTTTTGAGTGATTAAATTAGATTTGAAAAATATTTCTTAACTTTAAAACTCTCATGATAGGAGAAAATAGGTTCTCTTTAATTCTTGGAACTAGGAACTGCCAACAACAAAAATGAAGGACAATTGCAAGATATTAAAACATTTAGAAACATCTTTGTTTGGCTCTATAGTTTTTCAAAGAAGCACTTTGAAATAGAAACAAACTTCTGTTGGTGTTTGTTTTCTGTAGCTAGTTTATGAAATTTAAGATAGTTTTACACCACAACATAAATATCACAAGACATTTATTTAGAAGTTAAAAAATTCATTAGTGTAAGCATCATTAGCAGAAAGTGGCATCCGTTTTCCCACAGATAGATGAGCCATCTGGGACTGCAGGGTAAAGAAATTCACTAAATTGCTGGTGTTCATTCTCCTGTGATACATACATATAATGCTAACAGCAAGCCATGGTAAGATCTTCAGGCATGTTTATATGTAAATCTTCTAGCTGTTTTTACAACATTTGAAATATTACCGGAATCACATACATGGAACTTCAGATAGTTTAAAGAGTTTATAGGAACTGAAGAAATTATGAATGGCATTGATTGGAGAAATTTAACTTATGCACTTTAAAGAACAAATAAAATAAGGTTTATCTTCACTTCTGAGGTCAGATTTTGCTTAACGACAGCTTCTCTTTCTTGATTGCCAACGTGTATGACAGGCTGGCTTTTCATTTTAACATTAAATTTACAAGTTTACTTACATGATTTGTAAGTTGTTTTGAAAGGCTTAAGGTAGAATCTGATTTTATTTTTATGACTTTGATGAATTAAATACTTAAGAAAAATGAAAAATATCACATTACCTTTCTATGCCATCATGAGTATATTCCCAAGGGACTCTATATCCTACCATAAAGATGACCACACATTACGTTTATTGACGTTTTATTCAAAATAGGAAGGAAATTGAACCATTTGACATGTTCATCACAAGATGGACAATGAAAAAGATATTTGCATACTTTGTGGCATTTGGCATTTATTTATTAAGGTGTAAAGAAATCATAAAATTTTCCAGAAAAAAATTTAATAGAGCTGAAAAGTATTACATTCACTGAAGTAACTCAGAAGGAAAATAAAAATGATATTCACTCTCATGTGGATCCCAACCTGTAATGCTTATGCTTTTATATAAGAAGGGATGAGTGTGAGTCTGATTATAAAATTAGAAAGGAGACAGTGAGACAGGAGATCATATGTGCCAAGGAAGAGGAGGGTACAATAGAGCATACATAACCTGAACTTAAAATGAATGGAGGCCATGGGTGACTTTGGAAAAACACAGGAACATTAGCAAGAACAGACAGGACAATAAACCTTAACAATTTTGTTTGCAATGGTCAGCATAAAACTGAATATTATGTATGATGATTAATTTGTAATAAAGCAAAATAAAAGGATATCTATGAAATTGAACTTGTTATTTCCACTGTTCTGGATCGATCATAAACTCCAAAGACAATGGAGATATGAATTTATAAACATAATGTTTTTAAATTAACCATACTATGCATTTTTGTGACTGTGGGTGTAAGACAGATGAAAGTAGACATATTTCAAACATCCATCACTAGGACCATCTTTGCTTCCTACATGTGCCATTCCTTTTGTCAGCTAAGGAGTTTTACTTTGGATTCAGTTTCTGACAATGCAACCTGATATTTTAGGTACCAAATTGCACATTCTGAAAATTGATTAAGCAGAGGTTCTCAACCTCCAGAACACTGAAACCTTTCAATAGAATTCCTCATATTGTGGTGACCTCAAACTTAAAATTATTTTCATGGCCACTTTATAAATGTAGTTTGGCTACTCTTTTGAATCATTAAATAAATATCTGTGTTTCCCCATGTTCTTAGGTAGCCCAGTTAAAAGGTTATTTGACCCTGAAGGTGGTCATGACACAGAAGTTGAGAACCACTGCTGACCTACAACTGTCTGAGAGCAAGAATTAGCTCATGCACCAAATAAGGAGCACATCCACGTTGGGCGATTAATATATGAACTTAAACTTCTGGTGGATTTAAATCAGTTTTCAGAAATAAATATTTATGACATAATATTTATGCCACCAAACTCGAATACTATCTTGTTTGGTTATTAAGTAGAGCTATAGTAAAATATTCTGGATAGATAGTGTAACTGAATATCTATGTTGCAAAAATTCATGGACTATACAAATTTTCCCATAATACATATTCTGAAAATAAGAAAACAGAAACTAAGAGAGCCACATGAACTGCCAGAATCCACCTGCAAATAACAGGTAGAGGAATAACCATGGATCATGAGAACTATTCAAACCTAAGGCTGGTTTATCTTATGTTTAACATGAACTAATCAGGGGAAGGAAAAACATATACCTTCTATGAAATGAAAACTAACAAAAAGGAGTAATTCAAGTCTTTTGTGTACTAAAGGCTACATTCTGAGATTTTTCTTAAGATATAAAATACTTCTGTGTAAAACACAGTAAAAATAATTAGCTGTGATATAAAGTCATGATAATACCACGGGTGATTTCTTTTAATATTGACAGTTAAGACAGTCTCCAAGGCTTTGAATATTACTTTTCATCATTTCTGACACTCAAGCTATTTGGCATCTGGAAAAGAACTTACCTGTAAAATCATATCCTCAGCTGCATGGTGTGTACATCCACCCTGAGCTTGTCTGCGAAAGCTGAATCCAGCTGGAAAGCAGCTTAGAAACAATGCCATTAATCCTTCTTACAGTCTTTTCGCTATTGCTGTCTATGTGCTGATTGTGTATGCTATTTTAAACAATTTTTAAATCAGTAAGAAGGCTGAATAAGAAGTATCTAGGTATCTTCAGATCATATATAAATATGATTTTCATGATATAAATTAACCAGTGATTTTAGTGTACTCCTAGTTGGGTTCACTAGTATAAAATAAACAGTCATGAATAGATTAAATTTGTTTCCAGCTTCTCAGTTGGCTATAACTAAACTTTGAATCCATCTGTTATATAAATGAGATTTTCTGGAAAACAACACAATACAGAATGTAATATGGGGAAGAAAGATCGAAAATAATTTCTCTCGTTGCTGTTTCTTCCTTTGCTTTCCTTGTGTCAACTCCATGTTATTAATATAATACATTGTCACATCCTTAGCTATTTAGAATTACAAAATAAAAAAGTCTTTCCTGCTCACCTTCCTGGAAATCCATGCCATCTATTATCACTGGTCAAGTATTCTCTTCTCTTTACTCCCTCCTCAAGACTCCCATTTACTTCCTGATTCCTCCAGGAAATCTATACACCCACACCAATGAGTAGGGCTCTGTCCTCAGTCTTCATTTGGGTATCCCAATCATAATTTCCTTAAGGTTCTTGTTACTTTCATTAGAAGTATAAGCGTGATGCTTTCTCTCATTGGGCTTCCTACTCCCATTATCCCAGAACTCTAATATTTCACCTTGCAAGCTCAACCTCTAGCTTCTCAAACTGAGCCATTAACTTCCACTCCTTCAAACATGCTAGTCTCATCTTCTGAGGAGTTGCTCTAGATGGAGATCAACCACCCCTCTCACACTGGTACTCAAAGATGCTTATCTTAAGACCAGCTTGGAGGACCTGCTTACTTTATAGTTCAAACCATTACTTATCTTGCCATTTGGCACTGTATCTTCACTGTATGAACACCTACACCATCCATAGGTGATGTTGTTATTTCCCCATCCTACTGGCATACTAACCTCAAACTCTAAAGTCCTGTCTGCATAGACCAACTGCTTGCTATACAGGAAGTGGCTTCATTTACCTCTTTGCTTGAATTTAACCTTACTGGATTAAGACAATCCCTTGAACAATTCCCTAACCCTCAGGAATTGCATTACAGAAGGTATCATGTGAAAAACAGAATACCAGGGCTTGAAAACAATGTAGAAATTTCGATAATTGAACCAAAGTATGATTTCTAAAAAGTTCTAAATGTATGAATAAATTATGCAGAATTTATGGGATGCTACAAAGGACCACATCTATAAATTATATGTACAGAAGGGGAAATGTATAGACTTAAAATATAAGAAATATCAGATGCCATCATAGAAAAAAATGCTATTCCTACATCCCAGGAAAAAGATGTCTACCAGACACATGTACATATTGTACAGAAAGACAATAATAGGAACAGAATGAAAAGTCTCTAAAACATGTTATGATTAAGATGAAATACGTTAATCATAACACATTTTGTAAGCTGCAAGAGAGAAATCCCATATTAAATATTAAGAAAATTTCATCAGAATAGCAGCTGATTTCTCAGAGGAGACATTATAAGTTGTAAAGGTTTGGAGCAATATACATCAAGTTCTGAAAGACTAGAACTGCCAACTCACACTACCATATACACAGAAAAACTATTCATCATAACTGAAAGATGCAGAAATTGTTTCATGATAAAAAACAAAAAACAAAAAAATTAAAATGCAAAATAGAAAACCGTTAAGATTATCAAATTGCGTAAGTACCATTTTCATGCAAAGTAGGATTAAAAACATCACCAACTCAACCGGATTTCAATAGTTAATACATATTGCAATAATATTTTTTTAAATATTGATGGTAATAATTCCCCAATCAAAAGACACAAGATAGCGGAATTAGATTAGAGAACAACCAGTTTTACCCTTCCTACAAAAACCATAACCAAAACAAAGCAAAAAGAAAAACAACAACATCAACAACAACATCAAAACACCTCACCTTTAAGAACACACACTACATAAAAATGAAAACATGGGGAAGAGAATTTCAGGAATGTGGGAAACAGATGCTGTCCTACATTGCCATACTAGTATACAGCAATTAATTTCTAACCAAAACTAATTAGAAAAGAATAACAGAATAACATCATTCTTAACAAGGAGGACATTTCTGTTCTAAACATATCCACAAAACTTGGATGATACCAAGTTCATTAAACAAACACTAATTGAATTAAAATGCAGGTTAATTGCAACACAGTATTAAGAGGCATATTCAATATACCAATTTCACAAAGGAGCAGGGCATCATTACAGAAAATAAACAGAAAATTGTAATTAAATAATATTCTTGATCTAATGAACCCAACAAAATATCCATAAAATATTCCATCCAGAACACTACAAAACACATATTCTCAGAAATCTATGGGAGCTCTGCAAAGACAGATTGGGACATGAGTCAAACCTCAATAAATACTAGAAAATTGAAATAAGTCCTTATATTCTATCTAACCGTGATAAAGCTCCCCAAAAATAATAAAGAAAACTATAAAAACCAATGAAGAAGATTAAAAGGGCACACTATTGAAGGATAAAATGTTGTGAAGGAAATAAAAGAGTTCCTAGAAACAAATGAAAACAAAAATATATATATACAAAATTCTCTGGGATACAACAAAAGCAATTTAAAGCCGGACACTTAGAGGAACAGCTGCTCTCACCATTGCCAATACTTTAGATTAAATCATAAGATCTATGAAAGCACCATAATAGAAAACAGAAGAAATAAAAACAAAAAAAAGCAGCTGAGTTTACTTTCTTCTAATAGTAATATATGTCATATGGAAGTTATTAATTTAATATCCCTTACTATGAAACACTATTGTTGCCTGTTATGAAAAACTAGCTGTGGAACTTTGAAGATGACAATCCTTGCTGAGAGTTGATACTAGAGAGGTTTTGTGGAGAAAGAGCATTGGCTTTTCTTGGTCCAGGTTTTCTTGTGCTCCTATGGCCTCCTCTTCACCGACAAACTGTGGTACAGAGACCATCTCAATTGTGATATTTGGTTCTTGCAGCACATGCAAGTTGCATCCCATTCTTGTGCGTGACCAACCAGCAGCACTTAGCAGCCAACAGCCTCTAACTTTAGTCACCAGGCTCTTTCACAACTGAACATCTCCAGGAACAACTTTCTCTGGACACCTTTCTTTTTTTTTTTTAGACCAAAAATCATGATTTATTATTATTATTATTATTTTCTTTATTTACATTTCAAATGCTATCCCAAAAGTTCCCTATACACCCCCTGCCCCTGCTTCCCTACCCACCCACTCCCACTACTTGGCCCTGTGCTGGGTCATATAAAGTTTGCAAGACCAAGGGGCCTCTTGCCAATGATGGCCAATTACGCCATCTTCTGCTACATATGCAGCTAGAGACACGAGCTAGTTCATATTGTTGTTCCACCTACAGGGTTGCATCCCCTTTCAGCTCCTTAGGTACTTTGTCTAGCTCCTCCATTGGGGACCCTGGGTTCCATCCAATAGCTGACTGTGAGCATCCACTTCTGTGTTTGCCAGGCACTGGCATAGCCTCACAAGAGGCCACTATATCAGGTCTGGACAGCTTTCTTCCACGCTCTCATCACAGTGAATGTTCAGTGGGAGTAAACTCAATTCTCTCCAACAAAATGTAGCTCTCAGCTTCAGAAGGCTGGGACGTCAGGTGTCTTTCATGGATACTCTATCTTAGTTCAGGAGTAGAAGCTTTGTATAATCTGGAGCTCTGTTCAACTTTAATATGTTATTGTTCAGCTTCCTAACCCCCACTATAATTAAAAGCTTTTGTATAAAACTATGCTTATATAAATTCTCACCTGATGCTTTCTCCAGATTCTACTGACTCAAAAAAAACTTACCGAATCACCAACATCTTTGAAACTACTATTTATAAAGTATTAGTGACACTTCAGAGGTCACTGTAGACTTTGTGAAAATGTAGTTAACAAAATTTTCCACAGAATCTTTGTCACATCATTTGCACCATACACAAATGGTTTCCAGGGTTCAATAACTGAAGGAAAGCTTTTTCTATTAGGGATTGATAGTGCTTTTAAGAATACTAAACTCACACACAGGTTCTAAAGTTGATATAATTCCACTAATACTTTTAAGTCAGCATATCCTAAACTTTTCTGACCTGACAAGAGGATTATTGAGTAATGGGAACTGATGCTACTTGTAAAGTGTTTTTCCAAGAAATAGAAATATTTTCCTAAAGATAACAGTATGTTTGTGACTTGGTCAAAAAAAGAGAAAAGACTTTGTCTGATACGCATGTAGAATGAATTCTTAGTGCACTGCGTGTTATTCTTAGACTCCCCATTAATGGATGCTACAGGAATTTGGCCATAGAAAGCCTTTCTCCAGTTCCCATGAAGGAAATACTATTTTTTCCAGGAATAATCAGGCATAATTTAAATATAGGCTTTTAAATGATATGTAGCTGAGAAGAAAGGCTCTGCACTCATACTGTCTCCTACTAATCTTCACCATGTCTAACCATCAATACTTTACTGTCACATTTGTTTCTAGATATTCTTGATCAAAACCAAATTATTAACTGATCTGATTAGTCTCTCGTCTTCAAAGAGAATTTAATGTAAGATATGTTTCCTAACACACAACAGCTTTGGATAGTCACTGCTGAGTGAGCATGGCTGGGAGAAAGAAACATTAACTCTTGTTTTAAGAGAAAGACATATTTTCAAGTGGAATTCTGATTGTTTGCTTGGACTAAAGTTACACAGATATTAGGTTTTTTTTTGAAACCGTAAACTGAGCATAACAGGAAAAAAATAAGTCTCATTTTGCATTGAGTGGTTTTCAAACCTCCTTCCTTTCCATTTTCCTTTCTCTTCTTTCTTGAATATTCTAATTCCTAATTTCTCATGAAATTCAAGAAAGAAGCACGTGGCCTTAAATTTCATCAGTAGCATTTCATAACAGACAGATGTCTAAACACTGGTGGATTCAGATATAATCATTAAAGTAATACAATCATTGAGGTCCTATTCTAGTGTTCAGAATATCTTAATTGATTTATTAATCTCTACCAGTTCTGAGTTCAGATTACACAGTTTACTGACACTTGAGCTGCTCAACTGTTTATGACAATGTAGTAGAAGTAGAGGTCATTTCATGTATCCCCCTAGCCAGCTTACCATGGAAGCTCTATATATCTTCTGTGAGTATTGATGGAGAACTAATAAGCAACACTTTGCTTCAACAAGGTGGAAAAAAAAACAGACTCCTAAAATTTGTTCCTAGACTATGATGCATACTATGTACCATGTGCACTACTATATACATAACTTCATGCACATCATATACACACCACTAATGATGATACTAATCCATAACTATTAAAAGGTTGAATTTAACCAACAGGTATTTTTTTTAAATGTTAGTTTTCTTATTAGATATTTTCTTCATTTGCATTTCAAATGCTATCCCCTTTCCTGAAAGTCCCCTATACCCTCCCCCCGCCCTGCTCCCCAACCCACCCACTCCTGCTTCCTGGACATGGCATTCCCCTCTACTGGGGCCTAGAATCTTCGAAAGACCAAATGCTTCTTCTCCCATTGATGGCCGACTAGGACATCTGCTATATATATGCAACTAGAGACACAAGCTCCAGGGGGTACTGGTTAGTTCATAATGTTGTTCCTCCTATAGGGTTGCAGACCCTATTATTTCCTTGGTTACTTTCTCTAGTTCCTTCATTGGGGGCCCTGTGTTCCATCTAATAGATGACTATGATTATCCACTTCTCCATTTGCCAGGCATTGGCATAACATCACAAGAGATAGCTATATCAGGGTCCTGTCAGCAAAATCTTGCTGGCATATGCAATAGTGTCTGGGTTTGGTGGTTGTTTATGGGATGGATCCCCGGGTAGGGCGGTCTCTGGATGGTCCTTCCTTCCTTCTCAGCTCTGAACTTTGTCTCTGTAACTCCTTTCATGGATATTTTGTTCCCTACTCTAAGAAGGAATGAAGTATCCACACTTTGGATTTACCATCATGAATCTAAGGCAAGATATCTGCTGTCCATGCAGTAAGATTGTGTGTAAGAAGAAGGGTACTTTTTTAAGTTTTGTCACAGGTTCTATAACCAGGAGCTATTACAAGAGGTCTTGCAGTAGGACTTTATGTCTTAAAATGACAGCCCCTCTTCAAGAAGGTCCCTTTCTTCTCATCCTCTGTCCAAAGCCAGTTTATGTCCCCAGGACTGAATTTAGCTTAGAAATTAGTTCTTAGATATAAATCTACAATGGTGGGAAGTATAGTCCAAAGTACAGAGCTAAACCAAGGCACTTCTGTATAAAAATCATCTCTCCAATTTCTCAGAGGAAAAGCAAGATGAATTTTGTATAGATTTGAGTGAAATAACCAGGGTCTATAGACAGGGTATATAATATAGAGTGTTTTGGTCTGATATATCCACACTGAAAGGGTTGGTGGCAAATAGACGTTCTGCTGCCACTGCTTGATGGTTTCATGGCCCTACAGATATATTGACAGTTCGTAGTCAGTAGATGTAGATATGCAACTGAATAGTATAATGCCTGAGACTATATTCTTTGTTGATGGGTCCTCCTAAATAGATACACAAAGTTCAGAGGATGCATATAGGTCATGAAAAAATGTAATAAAGGAATGGGATCAGTCTTCATTCTCTCTTGGCTTGATTTTATGTGCTTTAATCAAAATGAAATGGGAAAAATCTCTGAGGTTCTGGTTGAACTTTGTCAAGTTAACATAAATCTAGACATGTCTGGACAGAATGATCTTTAAAAAAATAATTTATTTTTTTACACTCCATATTTCATTCTGCAGTCTCAATTCACCCTCTGACTGCTCCACATCCCACACTACTTCCCCACCCACCCCTGTCTGCATGTGGATGCCACCACACCCCCCATCCTACCTTATCTCTAAACTCGCTGTTGTGTCCAGTCTCAGAAAGAGTGATCTTAACTGAAAAAATACCTTCAAAAGATTGGTGTCTTAGTTAGGGTTTCTATTCCTGCTAAAAACATCATGACCAAGAAACAAGTTAGGAAGCAAAGGGTTTATTCAGCTTACACTTTCACACTGCTGTTCATCACCAAAGGAAGTCAGTACAGGAACTCACACAAGATAGGAAATTGGAGGCAGGAGTGGATGCAGAAGCCATGCTTGCAGGCTTGCTTCCCCTGGCCTGCCCAACATGTTCTCTTATACAACCCAGGACTACCAGCCCAGGGATGGTACCACCTACAATGCCCTCCCACCATTAATCACTAATTGAGAAAATGCCTTACAACTGGATTTCATGGAGGCATTTCCTCAAGGGAGAATTCTTTCTCTGTGATAACCCCCATTTGTGTCAAGTTGACATACAACACCAGTCAGTTCAATTGGCTTATAGGGAAGTCTGTAGGATATTCTCTTGATTAGTGATCAATGTAAGAGGCCAGCTATCTAAGGTTGGTGCCACCTGGGCAGGTGGTCCTGAGATGTATAAGAAAGGAGTCTGAAAAAGCAAGGAGGGGCAGGCCAGTAGGCAGTACTCCTTGTCCTCTGATTTAGTTCCTGCCTCCAGTTTCCTGCTTTGAGTTCTTGCTGCCACTTCCCTCTTCCCTTGAAAGACTACCTGGAAAAGTAACATGAAACAAACATTTTCTCCAAGTTACTTTTGTTCACTGGGGTTATCACAGCAATAAAATGGTAACTAAAGTATCTAGCATACTCTAGAGTCCAACCTGTGGGAAAGTCAAGAGTACATCGTCATAAATTAGAATATTTCACTTATTTTGCTTTTTCCATATTTTCTTTATTTATTAGACTTAGAGTACTGGATTTTCCTTTAAAACTTTATATTGTAAGTGTGTATCAGAGTCTTCCTTTTATTTCTATTATAAATTTTCTGTTTTTCTTTCCTTCCTTATTATTTTTATTAGCTATTAATAGTTATTAAATATGTTTTATTATTATATTAGTGACATACTAATGTTGCTACCAACATTATAACTTTTAAGCCTCTTAGTGTGATCTACATTAAATAGTCTGCCTCTCTTTGTACTGCAATAGATATATTCGATGTTTACACTCCTTTCCAGGAAATGACATGTCTGGTTTTTTTGTGGTTGATGATATCATGATATTTTATCCCTGCTGAGTTAAATAACAAATGAAAACTTCAGAAGAAGGTTGTGCTGAAGGAAGCTCTTCATAGAGATGTAGAAGGGCATCCATCCCAACAGATATACAAACAACAACATGCAAATCTAAAGAGGATGAGAAATCAAGGTATGAACGCTTACTTTGCAAAATGTCAAAACTGCTCAGTCAGTCCTCAGATATAGGCACCAATGAAACACTAGAGGACGAATTCAAATGTCTAATTTTTAAATGATCAGAGACTTTAAAGAGGATATAAATACATAGCTAAGTGAATTACAGAAGCCAACAAAAGGTTTGAATAAGAAATTTAGCAAGAATCAAGCCAATAAAAAAAAAACAACAACAACATAAAACACACAAGCAGGAAATGAAAAACTCAATAAAATAAATAAAATTCAGTATATGGAATAAAAATTAGCCTTGATCAGCAACAACAACAACAACAAAATGCCTAAGTGGCATTTTGGCCATGTTGATGGATAATTACTTTTGGTACTTTTCCAAAAAAAAAAGTAAAAACAAGGCCATAAAAACCAAGGAAGACCCTGTGTTCCATCCAATAGCTGACTGTGAGCAGCAGAAGATGGCCTAATCGGCCATCATTAGGAAGAGAGGTCCCTTGGTCTTGCAAACTTTATATGACCCAGCACAGGGGAGGGCCAGGGCCAAGAAGTGGGAGTGGGTGGGTAGGGGAGCAGGGGTGGGGAAGGGTGGTATAGGGAACTTTCAGGATAGCATTTGAAATGTTAATAAAGAAAATAATAATAAATAAATAAAAACCAAGGAAGAACAAGCAAGTATAATTTTAAAAATAGACTTTAAAAACTTCAAATCAAAATTAATAGTATGTACTAAAGAAAGTATCTGTAGGTTATACAGAATACAACTCACCAAAAAGATACAACAATTGGGGGGAGATGCTTCACATTGGTAATGAATTACATAAAATGGTCATCACTATACCTCCAGGGAAGGGTTATAGTACAATGATTGTGAGCAATCTTTATATCCCACTCTCATCAACAGGCAGAGCACTAAAATAAAAGACTAGTAGTGAAGCTTCACAAATAAGATGAATTGATTTAAGACATTTCTGTTTAACATTTTATCTAACTACACATTCTTCAAAATCTATAGACTTCCTCCCAAACCATATCATATTCTACGCCAAAAATCAAGCTTGAGTAAACACAAAAAGAATTTCTAATAGTATGTCAATCTTGATTCAATAAACCTATAAATCAAGAGTAAAAAATATAAAAATATAGAAAAATAAGACAATTACAATGTGTGTGTGTGTGTGCGTGTGTGTGTGTGTGTGTGTGTGTGTGTTTTCGCAAGCACACACACGTGCTTAGTTTTGAGACCAGGTCTTACTGTATAATACCGTCTGGCTCTGCATTCCAGTTTCTGAAACTGCAAGCATACATGTCTGCCAAAAGCACATACATTTTAATACAATCAGTGGATCATTGAGGAAACCATGGGGAATATTTTCAATCCCTAGAATCAAATAAAAAATGAAAAAAAGATCTTATTACAATCTGTTTAGGTAAACTGAACACAGTCCTAAGACTGATGTGTATACTTACAACTTCTTCCATTATAAAAAGCAAAAGAACACAGCTAATATGAGGGATCAGAGGACAAATCAGGCACAGGAAAAGCTAGGTGATAGGGAAGAGGAGAGAGGGGGGTGAATGTGTTAACCTAAATTAAGGAGGTGTGAAAAAAAATGCTTCGAAGCCCACTAGCAAGTAAGCTAAATTTAAAATGCAACCCCTAAACATATGTAACAGATGTGCAGCTTTGTATTCATGTGGGATTCCTAACAGCAAAAGTTGGGGGGCTTCACTGACTCTGATGTCTGCCTTTGGATCTCTTCCCCTTAGCTAGACTGCCTTCTGTAGCCTCAATAGGAGAAGTGCCTAGTCTCAGGTTGATATCCTTGAGGTGTCTCCCATTCTCTGAAAAGAAATAGATGAGGAGATGAGGGGGAAGTGAGGTGAGAGGAAGGGACTGTGAGGAGAGGAGGGAGGGGAAGCTGCAGTTGGGATGTGAAGTAAATTAATCAATTAGTTAATTAATGAATGAATAAAAAAATACAACTTTAAAATAAAAAGAATTTGAAGAAACTGGGTGTTATCTGACCCACTATGCCATAAAGTAGGATGTCCACAGAAACCATCTATTATCAAGTGGAAGCAATCAGGCCCAAGCAGTTTCTGAAGGCACTAGCAAGTTGCACAGGTTATAACATGAAACCAAATATCTATGGTTTTTATACAGCTTGCAATTCTGTCTGCTGCCAAGCATGCATCTAGAGCCTCATGGGGTGTTCTTTATGATTGGTTAACTAAAGAAGTGAAGACCACGACATGGTTTACTGAAGGTTATGTATGGTTTAACTGCATGTTATGAAGGCACATCCCAGAAGTGGACATCTGCAACATTGCAGCCCCTTTTTGGAACAGCCTTGAAAGACACCAGTGAAGGGAAATCTTCACAGTTGGCAGAATTTGGGGGAGTAAACATAGTCAGACATTTTTTTTTTTGAAAAAGAAATGACCAAATGTATGATTTGTTCACAGATTCATGGGCTGTATCCAGGGGATTCCCTCAATAGTTAGGGATTTATAAAATTAGTGAGAAAGACATCTGGTATTTGTAGATAGATCTTTCCAAAGATTATGAAGATACTTGTGTTTCGTGTAAATGTTCATCAAAGGGAAATTTCAGTAGAGGAGGTGTTCAACAATCAAAAAGCTAGGGTGGCCTGTTCAGTGAGCCTCTTTTCTCCACAGTCCCTTTCAGTGTTCAGGGTAGCATTGATGGGGGTTGTGCATAGGCTTGACAACCTGGATTTACACTCACCAATGCTGACCTGGCAACAGCTGCTATTGAGTGCCAGATCTGCCAACAGCTGAGATCCACACTGAGCTCCAGAGAAGGCAGTCTTTCCTAGTGTGACCAGCCAGTAATTGTCTGGAAGGTTAACTGCATTGGACCACTTCCTCTGTGGAAATGATATGCACTGTTCTTACTAGAGTAGACATTTATTCTGATTATGGATCTGTCTTTCCTGCACATAATGCTTCTGCCAATACTCCCACACATGTATTTACGAAATGCTTTATTATTATGTCCACACAGGATTGCATCTGACCAGGGAACTCACTTCATAGCCAGAGAAGTAAGTCAGGGTACCCACAATCATGACATCCACTCAACTAACCCTGTTTCCCCACCATCCTAAATCAGCTAGCATGAGAGAAAAATAAGATGGCCTCCTGAAGACATAGTTATGTTGCCAATTATTGACAGGAGCCTGGAGAAATAAAGGCATAATAATCCAGAAGGCAGTATATTCTCTTAATAAATGTTTAATATATGGTAAGATTTCTCCCATAGTGAGAATCCATAAGTCCAGGGATCAAAGGGATGGAAAAGGGAATAGTTCCATTCACTATCACTTCAATGAGGAATAGTTTTATTTCTTGTTCCTGTGACCTTAAGTTCTGCTGACCTAGACATTTTGGTTCCAGAGAGGGGAGCACTCATGCCAGGAGCCACAATAAACACTCCACTGAACTGAAAGTCCAGACTTCCTCTTGGTCATTTTGTCTTCTAATGACCTTAAATCAAGAGACCAAGAAAGGCATAAGAGTGTTAGGAGGGGAGATTGATCCAGATTACCATGGGGAATTTGGATTTCTTTTCCACAATGGAAGTAAGAAAGATTATGGATTATATCTATTATGTAGAATGTCCTCTCTCTCTCTCTCTCTCTCTCTCTCTCTCTCTCTCTCTCT
>NC_034598.1:71963149-71964837 GCF_900095145.1 Mus pahari
TGTGTGTGTGTGTGTGTGATTTTATGGAACACCTGTGTAATAAAACATGTGTGTCTCTTTGTGTCCTATTCTGACTTGTTGTTGTTGTCATTGTTGTTTATCTTATTTTTTTAATTATGTTGCTTAGATGGACATTTGTTTCTAAAGAGAAACAGAAAGGGTGTGGATCCAAATGAGAGGAGAAGTAGAATGAACTGGAAGAAGTTATGAGAGGGAAAAGCATTTTCAGAATATTTTGTATAAAAAAATCATTTTTACTAAAAAAAAAAAAGTACTGAGATACACTTGAATATTGGATTATTCAACACTAGACTTTTAAAATATGAAAAAATGTATTCAGAACATCTTTAGTATAAATATTAGTTTTTTTCTCCATTAGGAATTGCTGCAAATTATAACTGAAAATGAATTGGTTCATGTTTCAGGAAATAAAGGTACTTGCTGGCCGAGACTGATTACCTGAATTAAACTTGGAAAGCGTACAGTAGAAGTAAATAATCAACTCATGAAGCTGTCCTCTGACTTCAATATGTATTCTGTGGCATAGGACTCATACCATCATGCCTATTCCTTAACACACAAATACAACAGAGCTTTAAGAATGTGTAATACAGTGTCTTGGAGTTTTCATTGCTGTGAAGAGACACCATGACCACGACAACTCTTTTAAAGGAAAACAGTTAAGGTGGGCTTGCTTACCAATTCAGCACAGAGAGACATAATTCTGGAGAAGAGTCTGAGAGTTCTACATCTGCAGTGGCAGGCACCAGAAGAGAGAGACACTGGTCCTGGCTTAAGCATCTGAGGCCCACCCTGAGTGACATATTCCTTCTGACAAGGTTTTGCCTCTCAATAGTGCCACTCCCCACTAGCCTATGGAGTCCATTTTCATTCTAATTACAACACACATACAAACACAAACAAAAAGTTACACAATCGTGACGAAAAGCATGAATTCTAGTGGTAGAGTTTTCTTCTTTTACTCCCTCTTGCCGAGTTCACTTAAACATTTTCTGTATCTTTATTCATAATTGAGTATGACGTTGTTGCTAACCATAATGAAATTCTCTAGACATGTGCTTAAATCTTACATAAAGATTACATAATCGCTGGAGTTATCATGTGCTTAAATCTTACATAGAGTGGAACATAATCACTGGAGTTATCAATTCAACAGAAGTGATATATGGAAGCTAGCTTGTCCTATACACATGAGTGGTAAATCTTGACCATCCTTGGTCTCTGTCTAACCCTTCCATCCTGCCCTTTATTCCTTCCGCCACTTCTCAGTCTCTCAAACAATTGCCTTCCTGATTCCTGATTGAATGTGTTGTACCTTTCCATTGACTTCTGTTCTTCACTGCACCATAGCCACTACTAACAGTAAGCAACCACATCCCATTCCTAGAACTGAAACACCTTTCAGCATAATTCTCCTGGTCTCTATTCAACACAGATTCTATATACAAAAATATGACCACTTAAATTCTTTTTTTATTAGATATTTTCTTTATTTACATTTCAAATGCTATCCCAAAAGTTCCCTATACCCTCCCCCTGCCCCTGCTCCCCTACTCACCCACTNNCACTTCTTGGCCCTGGCATCCCCCTGTACTGGGTCATATAAAGTTTACAAGACCAAGGGGCCTCTCTTCCCAATGATGGCCGATTAGGCCATCTTCTGCTAC
>NC_034598.1:71965092-71975581 GCF_900095145.1 Mus pahari
CATCCTTTCATCTTAGCTCTAAATTTTGTCTCTGTACCTATATCCTTTCATGGGTATTTTGTTCCTTATTCTAAGGAGGAATGAAGTATCCACACAATTGTCTTCCTTCTTGGTTTTCTTGTGTCTTGCAAAATATATCTTGGGTATTCTAAGATTCTGGGCTAATATCCATTTATCAGTGAGTGCATATCTAGTGACTTCTTTTGGATCATTTAAATTCTTAATAGAACAATTGCCAATCTTTAGGTTATTGGGTCTGAACTCTCTCTCTCTCTCTCTCTCTCTCTCTCTCTCTCTCTCTCTCTCTCTCTCTCTCTCATATCATAAGGCATCTTGTGCTACAACAATGGGTTAAATTTACTGTAAATAAGGACCACAATCAGCCATCCTATCACTGTTTTCTGTTCCTGATGATCTTGTGGAGCCTTTAGAAGCATTTCTCCTTTGGTGTTTGTGGGTCCTGTACTCCCATTCAAGTCACTACTCATCTCAGAGTCATAACCATCAATTGTGACTTTCTTTATCTCTTTTTAGTAATGAATATCCTTCATTGTGGAATATACTGTCTAGTGCTTAGGACTTTTGCAACTATCCCCAAAATTTGGATCTTGAAATGTAATCATCCTTGCATATTTTCTGCTGTAATTAGTTCTAGCAACTGATGATAAATATCTGTATATTATTTGACTTGAGGCAAATGTCCTGGATAGTATGAAATAGATCACTGTGGTTATGGTCAACTATAATTATTAAACACCTTTATTAATTAACAATCAGATGGATGAGTACTATAAACTTCCTAAGTTATAAAGCAGGTCTCAATCTTCTTTATATTCCTCTTATATTGCGTTGAATATAATAGGACCATATGTTGTCATTTGGCTGGAGACAGACTACATTATGAAAGGCTGAATCAAAAGACACAGAGAAAAACATTTCTGATGTGAAGCATGGGAATATTGGTCACCAATGTAGTACATGCATAATTACATTTGCAATACACTTATAATAAGGGAAAATTTATTTTAGCAAGTTACCATCGCTGGAGAGCAAAGTCTTTTACACTTCATAGTTTAGAAAACTAAAGCTTTACTCCTCCCCAAAGGGAAATAAAATGTAATGGCCTTTCCCATGTCAATACTACACATACAAAAAGAAAAAATATCCAAAGGAGAATAAACTTTATCTAAAGATAGAGGCACTAGCTGGAACATGTGAAGAGGCAATTTGTTAAGGGTCTAATTATGACACCACTAGTGGAGGCCTAATGAGATGGTAGAGGAAGAAATCATAAAACTTAGCAGTCGGGGTTCATTGGCTCAGATATTAAATTGCCAATTAATCTCAGCTGCAAGTAGCAACTAAAACTCATTTACTAAAGTGAATATTTTTAGGCTCTCAGAGAAAACTTCAACCTCAGATAAGATGGAAAAGGCAGGGAGCATATTTAGTTCTTGTCAATGTTATATACACCTAGACATATCTAGGAAGAGAGAAAATAAATCGATGAACCGTGTGTGTCAAATTGGGCTCTGGACATGTCTGTGGGGGTGTTTTATTCCTGTTGATTGATGTTGGAAGACCTATCCCAACTGTGAGCAGAACATTTCCTGGTCTAGTAAGACAAGGTTATACAAGAAATGTGTCTCAGCAAGCCAGGGGGTATTGAGCCAGTACATGGCATTCCACTATGGTCTCTGCTTCAGTTTCTGCCTCCATGTTAGCTGCCTGAATGCATACCCCGACTTCTCTCAAGGGTGGAGTATGATGTGTAGGTATAAATCAGATTAACCTTTCCCTTCCCAAAGTGTTTTGGCTCACAGTATTCATTACAGCTAAAGAAAAAGAAAAAAGGAAGGAAGGAAAAAGGAAGAAAGGAAAGAAGGAAGGAAGAGAAGGGAAAGAAAGAAGAGAGAGAGAAACTAGAGAGAGAGAAACAAGAGAGAGAGACAGAGAGAGAGAGAAAGAGAAACTAGAGCAGACCCTGGTGTTCCCCGGGGGGGGGAGGGGTATAGGGGACTTTGGGGATAGCATTTGAAATGTAAATGAAATAAATACCTAATAAAAAATTGGAGAAAAAAAAACTAGAGCAGAATATCCGACTAACCTTTCAGTGTGCCATTGTCTCTAATTTGTTTTTCAATTTTACATGAGGGTTACAGTTATATTATTCTGTTGTTAAAAGACTTTAGATCTTTAAATAATGTTGAGACTGTGAAAGACTGTTGTCTTTGTCAGTGTTGTATTGCTATGAAGAGACACCATGACCACAGAATTCTTATAAAGGAGAGCATTTAACTGGAATTTGTTTACAATTTCAGAAATTTAGTTCATTATCAGTGTGTCAGGGAACATGGTAACATGAAATCAGATGTTGTAATTTTGACGGGGATAGCATTGAATCTGTAGATTGCTTTTGGCAGGATGGCCATTTTTGACTATGTTGGTCCTGCCAATCCATGAGCATGGGAGATCTTTCCATCTTCTGAGATCTTCTTCAATTTCTTTCTTTAGGGATTTGAAGTTCTTATCATACAGATCTTTCACTTCCTTAGTTAGAGTCACACCAAGGTATGCTTGAGAATAAACTAATATTTCTACATCTGGATCCATAGGCAGCAGGAAGATAGGGAGCCACTGAGCCTGGCTTGAACTCTTGAATACTCAAAGCCTTCCTCCAATGACACAGTTCTTCCAACAAGTTCATATCTATTCCAACAAGGATGTACCTCCTAATTCCTTCAAACAGTGCCACTGTTTGGTAACCAAGCCTTTGATTATATCAGTCTATGATGGCTATTCATATCAAATCACTTCATTTTACTCACTTGCCTCTACATAGCTTATAACAATATAATGATGCTAAAAATGCACTTAGTTCAATTTCAAAAATTCTCATAGTCTATAAAAAGTTCAATATTGTTTAAAAGTTCAAAGTTAAAGCTTCTCCTTAAATTCATCTCAATATCCTATAAAATCAAAGTCAAAAAGTAAAACATGTACTTCCAATATGCTATAGCCTCTCATGTACCATTTATAGCGGTCAGAGTTACTAAAGCCAAACCAGAATCCAAGAGCTTGGAATAAGAACTTCCCTTCATAACAGAGACAACAAAGAATTTGTGGCTATCTTCATTTTACAAGTGAATCATATATCTTTGGTTCTGTGTCTATACCTGTTTAGTAGAAATTATGTATCTAAGTATTTTCCTTTCCATATGAAAAATATTTTTACTTTTAAAATCTACCTCTCTCTTAGACTAGTTTGTGCACATTAAAATACTCACGAAATTATTTGTTCTTTAAATTATACCACCTGGGCGTGGTGGCACATGCCTTTAATCCCAGCACTTGGGAGGCAGAGGCAGGCGAATTTCTGAGTTTGAGGCTAGCCTGGTCTACAGAGTGAGTTCCAGGACAGCCAGGGCTACACAGAGAATTCCTGTCTCAAAAAATAAATGAATAAATAAACAAACAAACAAATAAATAAATAAATATAAATAAATAAATAATGCCACCCACATATTATCTTATTTTTAAAATCATTAATATGTTTAAATGTGCATATGTGGTGTTTAGTAGATGACACTGGGTAAAGGTATTTATTGTCAAGCCTAAAAATTTGTATCTGACCTCCAAAACACACATGGTAGAAAGAGAGAAGTAACTCTGGCAGGTTGTCCTTTGTACTCCACACACATGCCATAGTATTCCTTCACATACAACAAAGAAGTAAGTAAAAATATAAAATCAAGATTAAAATGCATGGATTTACTCTAAGGTATTATTAAAATACAATCATATTAAAATTTTCCATGTACAGATATTTAAAATTTACCTTTGAAAATTTACTTTGATTGATTTCATGTTTGGGAATAAGAATACATACTATATATCATACTAAATTGTTAGAGCTGTCATAAAAACATACCACTGATTGATTAGTTTAAACCACAGAAATCTATCTTGTCACAAATCTGGAGACTAGAATGAAAAATAAAAGCATCAACAGGGTAGGCTCAGTTTATTAATTTTCCAAAGGCCTTGCTTGAAAATTATCAATGAGTCAAAGTTCTCCAATGAAACATAACCAAGAGAATGTATTTCATTGTGAGAAAGATTCAGTAGATTGGTGTTCATGATATGAACTTAGCAATAGGTATGTGAAAGTTTCAGATCTGGAGGAAACTGTGGCTTCCTGAGTAAATGACCCTGGCAGCCATATAATAAGAAGTCAAATAAATTTAACAACAGTTTGGGGCTGAGGATCTGAAAAATCTTTGAAGAACATTCAGATATGTAATGCATGAAACTGGAACTTATATCTGTTTTATAGAGTTATAAATATTGAATAAATTATTATACAGAAACTTGGATGATTATCCAGGAAAGAGAAGGAAATATTAACAAATAAGATAGGAAAATTATTATTATTATTATTATTATTATTATTATTATTATTATTATACACACACACACATATATAGATAGATAGATAGATAGATAGATAGATAGATAGATAGATAGATGATAGATAGATAGATAGATAGATAGATAGATAGATAGATAGATAGATAGANAGATAGATAGATAGATAGATAGATAGATAGATAGATGATAGATAGATAGATAGATAGATAGATAGATAGATAGATAGATAGATAGATAGATAGATATTACACCAATGCATGCTCAATAATTTGGTACCCATTAAGGTCAAATTTATCAATAGTTACTTATATTATTACTAAGTATTTACACAGAACATTTGTTCAGTAAATGCTACTACTATAATTATTCCTATGACTTTAATGGTTTTTTATTATAATGCTACCAATATTGTTTTTGGTATTTTGTTGAATTAACTAATCTTTCTAGCATACAAATTTTAAAAAACTTATTCTTTCAACTCAAGTATTTTAACCATTGATTTCCCCAAGTTTTCTTTTTTTAATTACACATTTTATTTATTTACATTTCAAATGTTATCCTCTTTCCAAGTTTCTCCTCCACAGGACCCCTATGCCATCCCCTGCCCCTTGCTTCTATGAAGGTGTTCCCCCCACCCACCCACCCATTCCCACCTCGCCACCCTGGCATTCCCCTAAACTGGGGCATTGAGCACTCACAGGACCAAGGTCCTCCTCTCCCATTGATGCCAGATAAGGACATCCTATGCTACATATGCAGCTGGGTTCATGGATCACTATGAACATAGTTGAGCATGTGTCCAATTTTTCAAACAATATTCTGTGATCCATAATTTTGTGCAAGTAATAATCCCATAAGTCTCATAGAAAGCTACTTCATACTTTCAAATACAGCTGCATAATAATGGTGCTTAACTGGTTCCTGCCTCCTGTTTTAGAAGATATTTTCTGGAAAAATGGACTATCGGCATTGGCAAAACATCAAGATATCTATCCTCAAGAGTCCATATTAATAGAATCACTGTAATGGAAACTAATAAACAAGTACACATCTAATAACTTCTCAGAGCAAGAATGTTCAAAGAAAATTAAACACATGCACATACATGAGAGAGACCATATTGTGGATGGTTTTGGATAGTCAGTCTAAAAAGATTTATCCAGTATTTAAAAGTACCAACATAATTATCCAACAGAATGATTTAAGATGCAAATTGTTTAATGAATTTGTGAAAATTATCAAAGGTAGACTTGCTAGAGATGGACAGACTGAAGACAGCTAAGTACATCAAAAACAGTGTATTAAGGTATTTAGCGTGTATTTCAAGAGCATCCAGAACACATTTAATCACATTGGGAAAGATAAAACATCTGAATCACACTTCCATTGGACAATGTAAAATGACTTACACAGAACTAATTGAAAGCTTGCATTCACAAAGGGTCAGAAGTGAGAGCTAGCATGACAAAGAGAGGAGCAATGGGGAAGATAGACATGTAAGAGTTTAAAACATAAAAACAACACAATAATTGGACTTTCAATGAGAGACTCATGTTAAAAAGAAAAGTGAAGGATCACTTCTAAACCCTTTGATTTGAGTAATAAGATAGGTAATACCAATGAATTAATGAGAAATAGTCTTACAAGATGAAAATCCAGTCCTAACTTACATATGATGGATTCTGCTCACATACCGATATGTATTGGGTCCTTCCTTCCTTAGTAAAATGAATGAGTTTTCATCTCAATGTTTAATCATCTAGAATAAAGACTATACTTCTTACTTTGAAGAAAGTAAACTAAGTCCGAGACAATAGAACACAGACATGATAGAGTGTTTGGAATTGTGTGTAAAAGTGGACATGACTTTCTTTTGTAAAATTTTAATTAATTATGGGTGGGATAGAAATACTTAGTGGATTTGGAGTTACCATCTTAATCTGATTCTTAAGTTGGCAAAGAAACCTGGTTAACTGGTAACTTTTAAATCTGGATGAGCAAAAGAAAATCCTTTTTATGCTTTTAAGACTTCCCTTATATTCTGGTATTCAAGACTGATATAAAATCTGTCTAGGAGATATATGAAAGAGAACACATAATATTTGTCTTCTAGATCTAGATAAGTTTTCTCAAAATGGACTGTTTCTAGATATATCCATTAAACTCCAAATTTTATAATTTCAATTTCTTTAAAGTTGAATAATATTTTCATTATTTATCTATCAGATGATGGATATCTATGCTCTTTTCATTTTCCATATATTGTAAATTGATCAGCAATGAAAATGAATGACCAAGTATCTCTGGCACAGAATATAGGGTCCTACCATTCAAGTAGTTAGACAGCTGGATCATACAAAAGATCTCTTTCAGTCTTTTTGAAGAAGTGCCACACTGATTTCCATATTGGCTGTACCAATAAGAATTCTATCCCCACATTCATACCTAACTACATTTGTTGTCCATTTCCTGTTGTTCCTTAAGTTTGGCTTGGTTTTAATATAAATCATTCTGACTGCGATAAAATGAATCCCAAAGTATTTTAATTTTCCAAAGGCTCAGGGAACATCTCATAAAAAGAGGGGAAAAAGATTACAGCCTAGAAGATCAGTAAGTCTGCTATGAGACTGTGTCTTTTAAGTATGGCAGAGAAGTCATACATAAGAAATATCAAGGGGCTTCAAACACAGAAAATAAGCTACAAGCAATTGATGACTTCTGAGAAAGAGAGATAATTCTTCTTTCCAGGAAAGAGCTTTGTAATGAGTTATCCAGTACCATGTGGTCATCCATAAAAACAAAAAACAGCCAATATTGGATGGACACAGACGGTTGTATTTTATATTTATTCTTATGTATCATCTCTTCTACTTATTCTATGTATGTAAAAGGGATTAATTCAATCATTTGTTTATTCTACTTTTCTACTTTTATATTTTTTTCTTTTTTATTAGATATTTTCTTTATTTACATTTCAAATGTTATTCCCCCTTTTTATACCTATCTTTTCTTTTTAAACTTATTTTATTAGATATTTTCTTCATTTACATTTCAAATGCTATCCTGAATGTCCCCTATACCTCTCCCTACCCTGCTCCCCTGCCCGCCCTCTCCCTATTTTTGGCCCTGGCATTCCCATGTATGGGGCATATAAAGTTTGCAAGACCAAGGGGCATCTCTTCCTAACGATGGCTGACTAGGCCATCTTCTGCTATATATGCAGCTAGAGACACGAGCTTTGGGGGTACTGATTAGTTCATAATGTTGTTTCACCTATAGGGTTGCAGACCCCTTCAGTTCCTTGGGTAATTTCTCTAGCTCCTCCATTGGAGTCTCTGTGTTGTATCCTATAGATAACTGTGGGCATCCACTTCTATATTAGCCAGGCATTGGCATAGCCTCACAGAGATAGCTATATCAGTATCCTTTCAGCAAGATCTTGCTGGCATATGCAATAGTGTCTGCATTTGGTGGCTGATGATGATGGATCCCCGGGTGGGGCAGTCTCTGGATGGTCCGTCCTTTTGTCTTCGCTCCAAACATTGTCTCTGCCACTTCTTTCATGGGTATTTTATTCCCTATTTTAGGGAGGAATGAAGTGTTCAGGTGTTGGTCTTCCTTATTCTTGATTTTCTTGTGTTTTGGAGATTGTATCTTGGATATTCTAGGTTTCTGTGCTAATATCCACTTATCAGTGAGTGCATATCAAGTGAGTTCTTTTGTGAATGGATTACCTCACTTAGGATGATATCCTCCAGATGTATCCATTTGCCTAAGAATTTCATAAATTTTAATAGCTGAGTAGTACTCCATTGTGTAAATGGACCACATTTTCTGTATCCATTCCTCTGTTGAGGGACATCTGTGTTCTTTCCAGGTTCTGGCTATTATAAATAGGGCAGCTATGAACATAGTGGAACATGTGTCCTTATTACCAGTTGGAAAATCTTCTGGGTATATACCTAGAAGAGGTATTGCTGGATCTGTTGGTAGTACTATGTCCAGTTTTCTGAGGAACTGCCAGACTAATTTCCAGAGTGGTACAAGCTTGCAATCCCAACAGCAATAGAGGAGTATTCCTCTTTCTCCACAACCTCGCCAGCATCTGCTGTCCCCTGAATTTTTTAATCTTAGTCATTCTGACTGGTGTAAGGTGAAATCTCAGGGTTGTTTTGATTTGCGTTTCCCTGATGATTAAGGATGTTGAACATTTTCTCAGCTCTTTGGTACTCCTCAGTTGAGAATTCTTTGTTTAGCTCTGTACCCCATTTTGTAATGGGGTTATTTGAATTTCTGGAGTCCAGCTTCTTGAGCTCTTTGTATACTTTAGATATTAGTCCTCTATCAGATTTAGGATTGGTAAAAATGCTTTCCCAATCTGTTGGTGGCCTCTTTGTCTTATTGACAGTATCTTTTGCCTTACAGAAGCTTTGCAATTTTTTGAGGTCCCATTTGTTGAATCTTGATCTTACATCACAGGCCATTGCTCTTCTGTTAAGGAATTTTTCCCCTGGGCCCATTTCTTCAAGGCTTTTCCCCACTTTCTCCTCTCTATATTTCAGTGTCTCTGGTTTTATGTGGAGTTCTTTGATCCACTTAGACTTGAGCATTGTACAAGGAGATAAGAATGGATCAATTTGTATTCTTCTGCATGCTAACAACCAATTGTGCCAGCACCATTTTTTGAAAATGCTGTCTTTTTCCCACTGGATGGTTTTAGCTCCTTTGTCAAAGATCAGGTAACCTTAGGTGTGTGGGTTCATTTCTGGGTCTTCAATTCTGTTCCATTGATCTACCTTTCTGTCAAATGTTATCCGCTTTCCTAGTTTCCTTCGAAAAATCCTCTATCCCATCTGCCTCCTGCTATTTACCAACTCACCCAGTCCTGCTTTCTGACCCTGGCATTACCCTATACTAGGGCATAGAGAATTCACAGGACTAAGGGCATCTCCTCCCATTGATGACCAACTAGGTCATCCTTTGCTACATATGCAGCTGGAACCTTGAGTCCCACTATGTGTACACTTTGGTTGGTGTTTTAATCCCTGGGAGCTTTGGTGGTACTGGTTAGTTCATGTTGTTGTTCCTCCTATAGGATTGCAGACCCCTTCAGCTCCTTGGGTCCTTTCTCTAGCTCCTCCATTGGGGACCCTGTACTCAGACCCATGATAGTCTGTGAGCATCTACTTCCCTAAGTGTCAGGCACTGAAGATCCTCTCAGAAGGCAGATATATCAGGCTCCTGTCAGCAAGCACTTTTTGGCATCCACAATAGTGTCGCAGTTTGGTGATTGTGTATGGGATGGATCCCCAGGTGGGGCAGTCTCTGGATGGTCATTCCTTCAGTCTCTGCTCAACACTGCCTCTGTAACTCCTTCCATGTGTATCTGGTTTCCCCCTTCTAAGAAGGATCCAAATATCCACACTTTGGTCTTCCTTCCTGAGTTTCATATGGTTTGTGAATTGTATCTTAGGTATTCTGAGCTTCTGAGCAAATATCACTTATCATTGAGTGCATATCATGTGTGTTCTTTTGTGACTGGATTACATCACTCAGGATGATATCCTCCAGCTCCATCCATTTGGCTAAAAATTTCATTGAGAATTCTTTGTTTATTTCTGTACCCCATTTTTTAAAAATAGGGTTATTTGTGATCTCATCATTGCTTCTGCATCTCACTGCTGGGAGCTGATCTATCTCACACCTTTTCATAGACTGTGCATGCTGCTACCACCGCCCTTGTTTTTTTTATTTGATATTTTCGTTATTTACATTTCAAATGCTATCCCGAAAGTTCCTTATACACTCCCCATACCTCTGCTCCCCTACCCAGCCACTCCCACTTCTTGGTTCTGGCATTCCCCTGTGCTGGGTCATATAAAGTTTACAAGATCAAGGGCCCTCTCTTCCCAATGATGGCCAATTAGGCCATCTTCTGCTACATATACAGTTAGAGAAACGAGCTTAGGGGATACTGGTTAGTTCATATTGTTGTTGCACCAACAGTGTTGCAGCCCCCTACAACTCCTTGGGTACTTTCTCTAGCTCCTCCATTGGG
>NC_034598.1:71975592-71989290 GCF_900095145.1 Mus pahari
GCTGAAGATGTAGGCCCAAAACAGGGCCTGTCACAAAAGATGTGTTGCCTCTGCAGTTTATTCACTCACCTGCACAGACTAGCCACCAAGGAACCCTGCACACAATATGACTCTCTCACCTGCTCTGACAGACAGAGCCCTCACAGGTGGTCACCTTTTCTGGTAAGGAAGGTGCCCAAATTTCTGGAGCCTGAAACAGGGTCTGTCCCAGAAGTTAGGTTGCTTCTGTCTGTCCCTAAGCTGTTGTAGCTCCTGTGGTCCACCCCCTCACCAGTGCAGACTGGAGCCTAGGTGAACTGGAGCAAATTGGTTCTCCCGCCAGCTCAGGCCCTGATACTCCTCCCAAGTGGACACCCCTCCTCGGGTGGGAAAGGTGCTGGATCACCAGAGCCAGAAACTGGATCTTTCCCAGAAGCTGTGTTGCTTCTGCAGACTGCCCTCTGCCTGGTCACAGGCTGGAGCAAAGAAGGCTCTCCTACCAGCTCTCCTCTGGCAGGAAAGGTGTGGATGTCTGGACCCAGAAATGGAGTCTCTCCCAGCAGCCATGCCACTCACCACCACCCTTATATGTGAGTCCATTCTGTTATTTCTAGAAGGCATTGTTTCTTGATGTCATACATCCCCAACGGGTCTTAAAATTTTTCCCATCTGCTTTTCTAAATAATTCCTACTTCTGAGGGAGAAAATTGATAGAAGCATCCAATATAGGACTAAGTGTTCCAAGGTCTCGCATTCTCTGCATATAGTCCCACTGTCCATCTCTTTAAAAGTACCCATTGCCTGCAAGAGGAAAATTCTCTGGTGATAACAGAGTGAGTCCTTGATTAGTGACTATTGAAGATTTCGGAGCCATTGAATTGCAGGCAATAGTATTTTTGCTTTCCCTAAGGTCCCTGTTCTATATATTCTTTGGTTCTCACACACTCAAGGAGTATCAAGCATAAGTTAGACCTCATAGAGTGGACCTTAAATCTAATTCAAGGTAGTTGATTACCCCCACATTTGTTCCATTACTATACCAACATGTTATGGAGGCAGATTATCACTGTAGATCAGAGTTTGTAGCTGGGTTGGTATTTATTGTTCTCCTTTGGCAGTATGCATAGTAACTTCTAGTACTTTAAAGACAAGTCAATAGGGTGAACCATCTACATAGGGACAAGCTTGATTTCCCCATGTTCACTGAGATATGCAAGTTTTGCCTTCAGCAATAGTTCTTTACCATCAATTTGTAGAGAACAGCCAACAGCATTGTCAATAGCCTAGGTTGTTTGGGAGGTGTACTGGCTATTTTTGTGTCAACTTGACACAGGCTGGAGTTATCACAGAGAAAGAAGCTTCAGTTGGGGAAATGTCTCCACAAGATCCAGCTGTAAGGCATTTTCTCAATTAGTGATCAAGGGGGGAGGTCCCCTTGTGGGTGGTGCCATCTTGGTTCTATAAGAGAGCAGGCTGAATTAGCCAGGGGAAGCAAGCTAGTAAAGAACATCCCTCCATGGCCTCTGCATCAGCTCCTGCTTCCTGACCTGCTTGAGTTCCAGTCCTGACATCCTTTAGTGATCAACAGCAGTATGTAAAGTGTTTGTGCAGGAATAGAAAACCTGACTAAGACAGGAGGTCTCCATGGGGCTTCTTCGGCTAAAAACTTGATTAAATGTAGCCCATCCTGAAATGGAGAGGAGCCTGAGGAAAAGAACGCCCAGCTGGGCTGAAAGTGGGATCCTGCTCAAAGGGAGGTCCCAAGGCCTGACACTATTACTGAGGCTAAGGAGTGCTCACAAAAATGGGACCTCTCATGACTGCCTTGAGAAAGATCCAACAAGCAACTGAAAGTGTCAGATGCAGATTTTTGCACCCGACCAATGGACAGAAGCAGCTGATCCCTGTTGTTGAATTAGAGAAAGGCTGAAAGAAGTTGCCTGTAGGAGGACCAGCAGTCTCAATCAATCTGGACCCCCATGATTTCTCAAACACCGAACCACCAAAGAGGCAGCATACAGCAGATTTTATAAGGCCTCTAACACACACACACACAGTAGAGGTCTCCCGGGTCTGTGTTCAAGCAGAAAAGATACACCTAACCCTCAAGAGACTGGGGACAGCAGGGAGTTTGGAGGTCAGGAAGGGTGGGAGCTGGGGACATCTACTTGGAAACAGGTGGGTAGGGAGGAGGTATGGGTTGTAGAACAGTCGGAGGGTAGGGAGGGGAATAACGTATAGAGTGGAAAGAAATAAAAAAAGAAAGAAAGAAAAAAAGAAAGAAAGAAAGAAAGAAAGAAAGAAAGAAAGAAAGAAAGAAAGAAAGAAAGAAAGAAAGAAAGAAAGAAAGATTGTGAAATAGAGAAAATTGATGGAAATAAATCATAATTGGCCAAATAGAAAAAACAATGTAACCCCTCCCTGACAGGGAGGTTTTCCCTAGTGTTGAAATATGTAGAGTTGGGGCATTGTCCTCCCTATTATTTTTGATTTCATTTAAATTTCTTTGCTATATTAATATATTTTTAAAAGCTTCTGTAGGCATAGTTTTCCACATGACTCCCTCAAGAGGACCTTAGTTTGTTACTGTCCATCCATATTCCCTTCCTTAACTCACTCTTCAATCCATCCCTCTTTAATCATCCTGCTTCAGTCTCTCATGTAACCATATCTTCTACTTCCCCTTCGATGAAAATCTTCCTCTTCCACTTGTTTTCTTTACTCTATATTTAACCTCTGTGGTGATGTGGATTTGATAGAATAAAGGTCTTTGTAAAGTATGTTTTTACAATCTCTGGATTTGATTAGTGTCTCTTGTAATATATTATTTTTCATCTCTAATTTGATTAACTTGAGACTTTTCTTTTTTTCACTTATTAACTTGGGTAAAGGTTTATCAATCTTGTTAATCTTTTCAAAGAACCAGCTTTGCTAGGCAAAGATTCTTTACATTAGCTTTTTCCTATTTCATTATTTTCAGCACAGATTTCTTATTATTTCTCTGTGTATATTGGGGTAGGGGGGAGTGAAATGCTTGTTTGTTTTGCTCCAAAACCTTAAGACACACCCTCAATGTAATAGTTTAAAATAGTTCAGTTTATTTTGTGAAGACACTTACTGCAACAAGTTACCCTCTTAGGACAGTTATCATTCTGTTCCACAGACTTTAGCATGCTGTATTTTCATTTTCCTTCCAGACAAAAAATTCTTGTAAAATTATAGGACTACATTTTAAAACCAAGTAAAAAAAACTTAATGAGATGATATGATATATTTTCTATCAATAGAAGTAACTTCTTTCATCGACAACATGTCTGAATCTTTTTCTCAGATTTGCTTCTATCTTTATATTTCTTATAATCTAATGGTACACTAAGACACAGTGGTGTCTTTTTCCATAAGGAGACACACAATCAGAAAATAATTATTTTTGTACTAATAAATGTTAACCAAGGTTTAACTTACTTGGGAAGTTAAAATACATGTTGTGTACTCATTTAATGTCAATAACCATGAAAGATTAACTGACATATCACAACAAATAGATGAAGCCAAATAAGCAAGATGTTATTAGTTTAAAGTCTTAATTATACTGTTGTCATAAACAGCAGACATCTTCTTTTCCAATTATTGTGCTCTATGGTACCATTGCCTCCAAATATTAAGTTAGTACAGTGCTGTCAACCAAAATACAATTCACTGACATTTTCATAAAATATATACATATATAATTTTATAATATTATATTGCATTATATCTCAAAGTAATTAATAAAATAACCTAGTAACGGGTATCATATTCATTAATGAAAATCAATCTAAACGTATCCAACAGGAAAACCATTATTAAGTGTGTTCTCTATGGAAGCACAATGAAATCTGTAATATTTAAACCATGTTCTTCACAAAAAGAATCTTATGGAAGAATCTTGGACTGAGAACTCAAAAGAAGATACAATACCATCTCTAATGAAAAATTAAACTAAATGAGAAAATTTTTGCTTTTATTACTGAAAATAATCACTCTATGATAGGCTAATCTGGGATGCAAAATCTCTCATAGTTTTTTAATAAATCAAACATATTTACTTTAGTAAATCAGAACATATTTTTATTGGTCTACTATGTACATATGTAGAATTCAAAAATAACTAAAAAAAGAAAAAAACCACTTTAAGAATATGGCCCATGTTTCTTGCAATTGTTGTTCTTTTCATGGGCTATTTTAGAGATGCATTAGGAACACAGAGTTAAAATTTATGTAAACGTCTTTTTCTTTTTTTTTTTTCTTTTCTTTTTTTTTTAATTAGATATTTTCTTTATTTACATTTCAAATGTTATCCACTTTCCTAATTTCCCCTCCTAAAATCCCCTCCTATCCTCTTCCCCATCCTCCTGCTCCAGAACCCACCCACTCCTGCTTCCTGGCCCAGGAATTCCTCTATACTGGTGCATAGAACCTTCACAGGACCAAGGGCCTCTCCTCCTATTGATGACCAACTAGGCCATCCTCTGCTACATATGGAGCTAGAGTCATGAGTCTCTTCATGTGTTTTCTTTGATTGGTGGTTTAGTCCCAGGGAGCTCTGGGGTTACTAGTTAGTTCATATTGTTGTTGGTCCTAGTGGCTTACAAACCACTTCAGCTCCTTGGGTCCTTTCTCTAGCTCCTTCATTGGGGACACTGTGCTCCATCAAATGGATGATTGTGAGCATCCACTTCTGTACTAGTCAGGCACTGGCAGAGCCTCTCAGGAGACAGCTCTATCAGGCTCCTCTCAGCAAGCACTTTTTGGCATCTGCAATAGTGTCTTAGTTTTGTGGTTGTTTATGGGATGGATCCCCACGTGGGGCAGTTTCTGGATGGTCATTCCCTCAGTCTCTGCTCCGAACTTTGCCTCTGTAACTACTTCCATGGGTATTTTGTTCCCCTTCTAAGAAGGATCAAAGTATCCACACTTTGGTTTTCCTTCTTGAGTTTCATGTCTTTTGCAAATTGTATCTTGGGTATTCTGAGCTTCTGGGCTAACATCCACTTATCAGTGAGTGCATATCAAGTGTGTGCTTTTGTGATTGGGTTACCTCACTCAGGATGGTATCCTCCAGATCCATCCATTTGTCTAAGAAATTCATGTATTCATTGTTTTTAATAGCTGAATAGTATACTATTGTGTGAATGTACCACATTTTCTGTATCCATTCCTCCATTGAGGGACATCTGGTTTCTTTCCAGCTTCTGGCTATCATAAATAAGGCTGCTATGAACATAGTGGAGTATGTGTCCTTATTACAAGTTGGAACATCTTCTGGGTATATGTCCAGGAGTGGTATTGCTGGATCTTCTGGTAGAACTATGTTCAATTTTCTGAGGAACTACCAAACTAATTTCCAGAGTTGCTGTACCAGCTTGCAGTCTGACCAGCAATGGAGGAGTGTTCCTTTTTCTCCACATCCTTGCCAGCATCTGCTGTCACCTGAGTTTTTTATCTTAGCCATTCTGACTTGAGTGAGTTGGCATCTCAGGGTTGTTTTGATTTGGATTTCTCTGATTATTAAGGATATTGAACATTTTTTAAGGTGCTTCTCAGCCATTTTCTAGACAGATACCAGGTACCAAAGTTAAATTAGGATCAGATTAATGATCTAAATAGCCCCATATCCTCTAAAGAATAGAAACAGTCATTAATAGTCTCCCAACCAAAACCTGCCAAGGACCTTATGGGTTTAGTGCAGTGTTCTATCAGACCGTCAAAAGAGGACCTAATTCTAATAAACATCTCTTTCATATAGATCATTAACACTCTTTTATTTCCTTGTTGAAAATATTTAAATATTGTATGTTTAAATGTATAGAATAAATGCAGTTTCCCAGGACTATCTTATGCAAAATCTGGCCTGGTAATAAGAAAAACGTTATTAACCATCCATGATTAATCAATAGGCTGTGATTTATTTTGGTTTTTACATTAAAGCAGTGATTCAGTACTTGCAAACAATTGTAGTCAGATATCATTCAGAATAGTTGGCTCATTTTTCATGTTCTAAAATCTTATATTAATTTTTCACACAGACACATGAAAAATAGCCAGTGTATAATACTGCAATGGCATATTATGATTTAGATATCAAATATTGATTCCACAGTCTTATGTGTTTAAATGTTAGTCATTGGAGGTGGATTTATAACAGAGTACATTTTGTTTCTGGTCAATTTCTCTCCCTTTCTGATTTCTTGATGCCATCACATTATCTTTCTTCTGTTATATTATTCTATGACCATGATGTTTCTCTTCTCTTCAACCCTATAACAATTGTCCATAACTACACACTGCAGTCTCTGAAACCTAAGTCAACATCAATATTTTTGGCTTTTAAATTGCTTTTCTCAGGTTTTTTTTTTACAATAAGAAAAGTGTACTAGAATAAGATGCAAATGCTATATCATATATGTTTCCCAATCCTAATATGAATTGATTGTTCAATAAATTGTATCTTAATAGTGGAAGACCCCAATCTATGTGGACCTATTCATTCTTTCAGCATAGACTACTAACATCTTGCACTTCTATAGGTATAAAAGACTGACGCTAATACCAAGGACTTAGTTATCAAAAAACAAAACAAACAAACAAACAAAAAACAGTACTTTTTAAGGTTCGCTGCCTTATGCCTTTATAACCATACGACTTTCCCACTCTTCTTAGTAAGACTTGATACCTGCTGCCTCCTCTCATCACACAAGTTCCCTTCTTGTTACAGATAATTGCCTTTCTGACATTGTTATATGTATTTTTCATATCTGCACAAAACAGTTTCTTGATACTTTTTTACACAATGAATAGCACTTCTGTAAGCCCCTTGGGGAAATAATGCCAAGCTATTTTGAGAGTTGTCACATAGTAAAATCTAAAACATTTGACAAAAGGAATATATTTATGCTATTTTATGTTACTCTCTGGCAGATGTATTGCAAAATAAAGCATCATCAGTGGAAGGAAGAACTCACTGAACTAACTGAAGCACTGGGAAGAAAATGGTACACAGTTATATATTTTGTCATAAGAAATTTACCATGTGAATGAAAATGGAAACAGATTTCTCTCATTGATCCATAGCCATAGTCTTAAACTTCTCAAGAGAAGATTGTTATTTGGTGTGAATGAAAAGGTGAGCACTAAAAGATTTTCTTTCCTTTAGTTCATAAATCTTCATAAAATTAAACTATTTAAACTGAGCTATGAAGAGATTATAGACAATCAGATCACATTATTCAAACAGTTCATAGAGTCATGATCTCTTGGGATTATAATACAAAGTTTTGTTCTGTCAGCATTCTAACATAAGCTTCATATTTTTATGATCAGATGTCTTCTGAAAGAAAGTCTTTAAAGTACAAATTGAAAATAAATATACTTACATAAAGAGCCCGCCCTTCCAAATCTCTTATTTCAGGCTTTTGGTTGAATTAAGTGGTAAAACGGGATCCTGCTTCAAGGCAACAGCTGAAAAGACAAACATCCAAAAATGTCACGATGATAAATAAATTAGACATGATTTTTTTTTTACTTTGTGTAGTAAAAAGTATTAAAAATCACAGTGCATAGGGTCTTCTTCCCTGCCTTATACAATCTACATTTTTGGATGAAAGACACACACGCACCCTTTAATTTTTAATATTCCTTAGACAGCACAACAGCTGGGTAACTGCCTATATTCCATGCTGTTAGAATTTACCTTCCTATCAATAAACCAAGTTATTATGTACTGTGTTCCATCTGGGGTGCTCTTGTCTTCAATTAGCCAGCTCTCTAGGCCACATACTCTTGGTCCTTAGGACATGGTGGCTTTCCTTCTCCCTCGTGCATGTTCTTTTTCTATTCCATGGCAGCTTCCACCTCTGTGTAGTCCCTACTCTCCAAGCCTACAAAATATCAATTCCACCTATGTCTCCCCTGCCCACCTATTTTTGACTCCATGCACCATTATTCGCCAATCAGAACTAGCTTGGAACCAGGGTCTCAGGTGCTACATGCAGACTCCAGGTCTTGGGGACCGGCACTTTATATTACAATACACAATAAAAGACAAAACCTCAATGACTTTGATATATTAATCAAACACAGTAGAGATAATATCAAACTGGTCATAACTACTACTATGTTAGCAGTTAGGACATGAGTAAATCAGTTAACAAATTAATATTGCTATTTATTTATTTAATGCCTGAGAACGAGGCCCAAAGAACAAAGCCCATAGATAAGTAATGCCAAGGACCTTAGCACATACCTGAATATCAGTAGCCTTTCAAGAAATGAGAGGCAGTGAATGCAAGAATTCCTGGAACCTTGTGAGACAATTTCTTTTCCAGTACCTTCAAAGTGACAAAGAAATTCTGCCTCAAGCAATTGAGAAGGCAGGGACCAAGACCTAAGACTGTCCCGTAACCACCCTAACACAGACACATATACACTCATGCACACACATACATCATATATACGTGCAAAGTAAAAGATAAAAGTAGTCTATTTATTTTTTAAAAGGAATCTTCTCTCATTAATATAAATTCAGAACAAGTACTGCATGAAGTAAATACTTTGAATATTTTAGTAAGGTCTTTTGGATTTTAACTACTTCTTTTATTTCTTTTTTTTTTTTTTCTTTTGTGTCTGTGTTATCTTTTTTTCCAATTTTTATTAGGTATTTACTTCATTTACATTTTAAATGCTATCCCCAAAGTCCCCTATTCCCTCCCCCTCCTGCTCCCCTACCCACCCACTCCCCCTTCTTGGCCCTGGTGCGCCCCTGTACTGGGCCATATAAAGTTTGCAAGACCAAGGGGCCTCTCTTCCCAATGATGGCTGACTAGACCATCTTCTGCTATATATGCAGCTAGAGACACGGAGTTAGACACACCTTTCATTTTAAAAGTCCATTTAAGTCATTAGTGGAATATCTTTAAATTGGACTTGTATACTCTAGACTGACTTCTTACTGAGAGCCATAAATCATCTATTCAAATCACCATAACAGAAAGTCATTCTCTTTTTTCTTCATTCAAGGTAAATCATTCAACATCTCAACAGAAAATGAAAAGCTAAATAGAAATTAGTGAGCTTTTCTCATTAGATATTTTTTAAATAGAACAAAGATTATTTCATGTACACAAAAATATTAAGAATAAAACACCATTCTGTAAATATTGTTCAGTAGGTAAGAGCACTTGCTGCTCTTTCAGATGTCTAGAATACCCATTCTGAGTGGCAAATAACCATCTGAATTTTTGGCTCCCCAGTATCTGATCCTCTTACACACTCACAGCCTCTCTCATATATACATGGCATATGACAAACACACACACACACACACACACACACACATAGGGAGAGGGAGAGAGGGAGAGAGAGAGAGAGAGAGGGAGAGAGAGAGAGGCAGACAGAGAGACAGAGAGAAACAGAGAGACAGACAGAGACAGAGAGACAGAGAGAGAGAGCTGGGGTGCAGAGTTCAGTGGGAGAAGCAGAAAGCAGAGACAGAGACAGAGGGGGAAGAGGAGGTAAAAGAGAGGGAAAGAACAGAAAAATAAAATCTAAGAAAGAAAACAAGTTTGTCAAATTTCTACTGTAGTCAGTGGAATTCAATAGACCAGTACCCACACTAGCCTATTCTCTCCATGTTTCCACACCACCAATTTCATCAGCTTCCTCACAAGGTATGATGGGAATATCCAAATTGATATTCTTCTCCAAGAGTTACACAGATGCTATATCCTATGCAAAATAAGGCCTAACCTCAAGATAAAAAAGAATGCAACATAGAAGAGGTCCTACAAGTACTATACCATGATTCAGTCTGTAGAAACATAAAGCCCTAGGGATATATTAAACACAAAGATCATCACACTATAATACAGTAGCTCTCAACATTTAAAATAGTCCCGAAAGAGTTAGATCTTGGTTCTTCTCCCCAGCTCCATGTTCCCAGAAATAAGACTCAGACTCAAAATATACTTACTTTGGTCATATAGTTCGGCTCTTTTCTGTCAAAATCTAACTTGAAATAGCCCACTTATTGTAACCTACATTTTTGCCACATGGCTAGATACCTATACTCATGTACTGTGCATCTGTCTCCTCATATCTTCCTGGGTTGATCTTCCAGCCCTGATCTATCCCAATTCTTTCTCCTTCTAGATGTCCAACCTTCTATTTCCTGCCTAAGTCATGGGCCATAGACTTTTTAATTGACAAGTGGTGCATCCATATAATACACAAAATATTCTCTCTTCACAATTCTTCATGTTGTGATGACCCCAGATCATAAGATTACTTTATTGCTACTTCCTAACTGTAACATTTCCAATTTTATGAATCACATTGTAAATATCTGATTTGCAGGATATCTGACATGCAGCTCTGAATGTGGTGTTGACTCATGGATTGAGAATCACTATTCAAATCTACTTTCCCATGAAATTCACTCTGTGTCATGACTTTAATTTGTAATACCAATTGTGATATTGATCATATCAATTGTAATATTGTGTGACAGATCATTGATATGGATTTATATTTACAAGTTAAATGATGAAGGAACAAATGTCTGTAGATACAGATAATTATTTTTCAAATATTTTCCTCTAGGTTTAATTGGATCTGTAGAGTTTGAAATTGTTGATACAGAGGGCCAACTGCATCTGATTTTCAGATGTATAATTATGGTCCCATCAATACTATGGTTCAGGTTTCATAAATTGTGCATGAGTTTTTATAAATCATTCAGATAAGAAATTTCTTAAGGTATTATTTTCAAAATGTTAGAAGATAAACTTGAGAATGTATACAGTTTAATGATATTTGAGCACAGAGTAACTCATGACTCTGTCACCATAGGTCAGATGCTTGTGGAGTCTAAAGAAAAGGCATAATTTGTTAAAGTTTAAATAGTTGTTATATTTTGACTTGTCTGTAAAGACAATATATATAAATGGGATGTCTAAAACGGCTGAGCTCAACCAATATACTCAGATAAGAATCTTTTGTTTTAGAAATATATTAATGCATTGAAATTATCCCATGCATTCTATCAGATTACAACAAACTAAGGCTGTTCTTCAATAACAGCATAAACAAGAGAAAACCAACACTCACGTGGAAACTGAACAACACTCTTCTCAATGACAACTTGGTTAAGGATGAAATAAAGAAAGAAATTAAAGACGTTTTAGAGTTTAATGAAAATGAAGCCACAACATACCCAAACATATGGGACAAAATGAAGGCAGTCCTAAGAGAAAAATTCATAGCCCTGGGTGCCTCCAAAAAGAAACTAGAGAGAGCACATACTAGTAACCTGACAGAACAACTAGAAGCCCTAGAACTAAAGGAAGCAAATTCACATAAGAGGAGTAGAAGGCAGGAAATAATCAAACTTAGGGCTGAAATCAATCACGTGGAAACAAAAAGAACTATTCAAAGAATCCTGCTTGTGGACGTTGTACATCGTGGTGCGCACTAGGCTCCGCACCACGATGTACAACGTCCACAAGCAGGAGATCAAGGGGATACAAATTGGTAAGTAAGAAGTCAAAATATAATTATTTGCAGATGATATGATGGTATACATAAGTGACCCTAAAAAAATCCACCAGAGAACTCCTAAACCTGATAAACAGCTTCAGTGCAGTAGCTGGATATAAAATTAACTCAAACAAATCAGTGGCCTTCCTCTACAAGAAGGACAGACTGGACGAGAAAGAAATTAGGGAAACAACGCCCTTCACAATTGTTACAAATAATATAAAATACCTTGGTGTGACTCTAACTAAGGAAGTTCTTATGTATGATAAGAACTTCAAATCCCTAAAGAAATAAATTGAAGATCTCAGAAGATGGAAAGATCTCCCATGCTCATGGAATGGCAGGACTAACATAGTCAAAATGGCCACCCTGCCAAAAGCAATCTACAGATTCAATGCAATCCCCATCAAAATTCCAACCCAATTCTTCACAGAGTTAGAAAGGGTGATTTGCAAATTCATCTGGAATAATAAAATACCTAGGATAGCAAAAAACATTCTCAACAATAAAAGAACCTCTGGTAGAATCACCATGCCTGAACTTAAACTGTACTACAGAGCAATTGTGATAAAAACTGCATGGTACTGGTACATTGACAGACATGTAGATCAATGGAATAGAATTGAAGATCTAGAAATGAATCCACATACCTATGGTCACTTGATTTTTTCCAAGGGAGCTAAAACCATCCAGTGGAAAAAGACAGCATTTTCAACAAATGNTGCTGGCACAACTGGCAGCTATCATGTAGAAGAATGAGAATTGATCCATACTTATCTCCTTGTACAAAGCTCAAGTCCAAGTGGATCAAAGACCTCCACATAAAACCAGAGACACTAAAATTGATAGAGGAGAAAGTGGGGGGAAGCCTCGAAGGTAGGGACACAGGGAATAATTTCTCAACAGAACACCAATTGCTTGTGCTGTAAAATCAAGAATTGACAAATGGGACCTCATAAAATTGCAAAGCTTCTGTAAGGCCCAAAGACACTGTCAACAAGACAAAAAGGCCACCAACAGATTGGGAAAGGATTTTTACCAATCCTAAATCTGATAGAAAACTAATATCCAATATATACAAAGAGCTCAAGAAGCTGGACTCCAGAAATTCAAATAATTCCATTAAAAAATGGGGTACAGAACTAAACAAAGAATTCTCAACTGAGGAATACCGAATGGCTGAGAAACACCTGAAAAAATGTTTAACATCATTAGTCATCAGGGAAATGAAAATCAAAACAACCCTGAGATTCCATCTCACTCCAGTCATCTGACTCCCTCTGAAAGGTCCAACAAGCAGCTAAAATAGACAGATATAGATATACCCAGTCAATGGACAGAAGCTAGTGTCCCCTGTGCTTGAAACGCTGGAAAAACTGAGGAGGAGGTCGACCCTAGAAGAAGGAGATCTGCAGTCTGAACTAACCGGTACCCCCAGGATCTCTCAGACACTGAGCCACCAACCAGGCAGCATATACCATCTGATATGAGGCCCCCAACGCATACACAGCAGAGGACTGCCAGGTCTGGATTCAATCATAGAAGATGCTCCTAACACTCAAGAGACTTGGAACCCCAGGGAATGAGGGCATCTGGTGGGGCGGTGGTGAGGACATCCTCTTGGAGATGGGGTAGGAGGTGTGGTATGTGGAATACTCAGAGGGTAGACTGGGTTGGGAATATAGTCTGGACTGTAAAACAAAGATTAAAGAGTACATTTTTTAAAAAAAAAAAAGTCACAAATTTTAGAAGAGTAAGGAAGGGTTTATGGGACAGTTTGAACAGAACAACAGGGAGAGGGAGCTATGCAAATGTATTCTAATCTATAAAAAACAAGAGAAATTGTTTTTAAAAGATCATAATATTCAATAAATTATAAAATATATATCCAATTATCTCCTGCTTAGGTCACCGAAATAAATTTATTTAACTGGTTATTATTAGGGAAGAAGATCGTGGCACTAGACAGAGACAGGTCAATTTGCTAAGAGTAGAAGGATCAATTCATGAGAATCAAATGGAATAAAATAAAAAGCTCCTTAACTCTAACACTTTTTCATTACTAGTGCTTTCTTTAAAAAAATTTCTGAGCACACAAGCGTGTGTGTTTGTGTGTGTGTGTGTGTGTGTGTGTGTGTGTGTGTG